>NW_019735562.1:257961-269040 GCF_002891405.2 Cryptotermes secundus | reverse complement strand
TAGGTGAGGGTGATTGTGGAGCAGTTGGTGGAATGAAGATTGGCAGGGGAAAGCGAAGTACTCGGATGAAACCTACCCCAGCGCCACTTTGTCCACCACAAATCCCACTTGACCAGACCCGGGCACTAACCCGGGCCGCCGCGGTGGGAAGCCAGCGACTAACCGCTTGAGCTATGGCGAGGCTGCTCAGCTCCGTAAGTAAGTTATTATTCCAACCCGTATGTACAGTAAGTAAAATAGGTCCGATAGATGCAGTACGTATTTTTACTGCTACAAAGCGAACAGTTGAGCTAACGATTATGAATATGGGGAACATGCTGGCTCATAATGTAAAGTGTCAAGGTAATACCCCTATTGCATGTGCAGTACATGTTTCGATTTACACCCAGGGACGTCGCAGTAGACCTGTATTGAAACGGGACGTCCAATAAAATGTCAGAGCACCTCTCGGCTGTTGATGGAGCCTACGCACACTTCAGAAGTACTTTCAAATTCTGAGTTCAGTCTGCAATAAAAAGATTGCGAACCGATAAAAGCGGTCCGATATAGTGACCATTCTGTATGCAGAGCCGGATAGCATCTGCACATGTCTCGGTGACATCTTTCTGCCGTTGTAGCTTGCTTCAATACGATGTTACGGTTTCAGAGCTAAAATTCAAAACTGCTTTTTCCTTTCAAGGATATTCCATTTTTACGGCTTTCTTGAGCCCTTTTACTTAGTTTCCAGAAGATTGAGTCCATTGTCGTACCGTTTCCAATCCATCTCTTTGATCTTCTGAGGAACGAATTGAACGCGTATTTTATTCATTTTGAAGTTTTTAGAATTATTTAAAAACCTTCCTATTCTTGCTCTGTGAAAGTTCTTGACGAAGCTAACTTTCTATAATATTCTGATGCAGAACATGAATTGCACAGTAATTTCAATTTCATGGCCTGAAATAATGTGGCATCCATTTTTCATTGTTATATATCGGTGTAGTACACCGGAAAGTCGTGGGTTCATGTCACGATGAGGTAATTGGATTTTTCAATTGTACTCAATTGTACTAATTCTTCCAACCGCACTATGGCCCTGGGGTCGACTCAGCCTCTAACAGAAATTAGTACCAGGAATATTCTTGGGGGTAAAAGGCGGCCGGGCCGGTCACGGTAGCCGAGCGGTCAAAAGCATGCACTGTCTTCGCTCGCTCGGAAGCCGGGATCGTGGGTTCGAATCCCACTCAGGGCATGGATGTTTGTGTGCGTTTTTCTGTGTTTGTGTACAGGTAGAGGTCTTGCGACGAGCTGATCACCCGCCCAAGGAATCCTACCATATGTCTAAGATCTAGTAAAACCGAAGTGAACGGAGAGTTTCATGGAGGTAGGCCTAGGCCAAAATCAGGGCTGTAGCGCCAATGAAAAAAAAAACCGGCGCGTAAGACTGACAACCTTGTCTCAAAACCCTATGGGCCTTCCCGGCCTGTTACAGGGATAGATTTACTTACTTTTACGCATCTTTAACTCAGTTACAAATCTCTACGCGCAGTCGCATTGTTTAGACTCTCTTCACTACGCACCAGCAGCTGTCTGTGCGAGCCCTAAATGGGGTGTTGCCAATCCTTATTATGTTCGAGATGGCATCGCTGTATGCTCAGTCTGATAAGTAATGCACAATTTGTTCCTTTTGCAATTAGAAAGTAATTTTGTCCATTCCATATTGCAGTTTGTACATGTAACTATTCAAGTATTTGGTTCATACATGTGACATACATGTATGTACGAATTTTAATTAAATCCATCTAATTGAGAAATATTTAACTGCATGCCTGTGAAACAACTTGATATCCAAAACAGCTCCATGGGTTTGGTTGTTAGAATTAAGAGTCAGATACTGTATAAATCTGGAAATTTATACTTTTTTTGCTAAATCTTAAGAAATAAGCAGCATTCGATGCCTGATAGAAAAGAGAAAATGATATTTTACTCGAATCTTCGAAATTTTCTACTAGCCAGAAGACAGAGAATAGGCATTTTGATCCGTAAGTAAAAAGCGTACTCATGTGTAAAATTATTTTCTTGGAACTGTCAGAAATTTCTCTTCTCCTAGAAAGATTTCCCTGCCAATTATTCGCCCTGTGTTCAGGCGAATGCTATTGTAACATATTGTCTTGATCTGTATACGTGCTTGACATACTCTGGTGGAACTGCACTTTCCGTAAGGCTGGTTGTTCAGTAGTTGGTTAGTAACTTCCCATACTGTATACCAGGCGGGAAAACGAATCGTGCCAATAATTACAGCATAAAGTGGGACGTATAAATTCCATACTGTGTGCAGGAGGATAAATTTGAGTGGAGTGGGGAAATGAAATCCTTAATAAATAAACGAGAAATGTGAGCTGTATATAGAAAGCAAGGAATGAAGAGTTAAAAGGGAGCAGTGAAGGAGATTTATATACGAAGACTGTCGGAGACAGAGAGCGAATTTGAGGAGAAACCGCTTGCGGTTTGTCTGTTGCAGCTTACGTAACCGGGGGCTGGTTGCACTGCCGCTACCCTTGTTTGAGGGGATGGGAATGTTGGGATGAAGACAGAGGGGCAAGGGCTGTTCCCATATATACATGAGTACCTTAGTAAAGGCAAAGACGAAGCAACCATTGCAGAACTTAATAATAATGCTCAGAGATATATAGAGGAAAACCAGTTACGGCTGAACTTCATCTGTGGATTCCTTCGTGAAATATAACGACAGAATACAGACGACGATTTTCTGTAGGTAAAGGTAAAGTTGCCACTGTACTTAACTAATTAAGCGCTACGCCATGAAGGCGTATGGGGGAGTGGGTGTATAGATCCACATTATCTTGACCTCGGTACAACAGGAGATGAGCGGTCAGATTCACGCCCCGGCTGCTTTACCACCGGGGAAAGAGCCCCCGGTACCCATTGGATAGGAGGCTAGGTGGGCCCCACAGCCTGTCTGGATGCTGTGAAGAAGAGAAAATTGTTGGCGCTTCAGGGACTCAGCCCCTATGCAGTCGATATACCGACAACGCTTCACTAGTCTTAATAACTGCACGCTACAAGAATTCTCTAATTCTATACGCTTTGACACAAGAAGTGCCTAATTTTTAATTTGACCACTCACCTCCAACTAGCGCCAAGGTCAAGAAAATGTGGATTTGTACACCTCCTCCCCATACGCCTTCATGTCGTAGTGCTTAATTAGTTAAGTACAGGGACAACTTTACCTTTTGCGTTTTATAAAGAGAAGAGCAACTGTGTCTTCGGTTTATAGATATTGTCCTCGTTGTCCTGAAGCAGGAACCGGAACTTGCATAGAAGCAGATGTAAAGAAGGCGGCTCGGACACGTCAGGCACTGCGTATCGCGTGCTAAACGCTCTTTATAAACCGCTTAATCAATTTATATGTGGGCCTTCATGTGCAGCGGGTGATTGTTGTAGGGAGAGGCGTTCTTGCTTGCCAGGGTCTTCGTCTAGGTTGCTAGGAACACCGTTCCTGAGCCTTCTCTATAATACCACTGAGTCTAGGTACTTTTAGTTTATGTTGTACTGAATATTAACTAAAGTTAAGTCGTACCGGGGAACCGAAATTTATTTACGTATAGTTTTCTAGCTCCTTAACGAGATTCCATAGTTAGCGCTCGATGTACTGTAAGTTACTAAGTTATAGGCCTGGCTTGCTCGGTTACGTTGCATCACGTTACAGCAATCAGAGTACGAGCAAGTAGGTTCGGTATATGCATACTATCCGACCAATAAATGGTGCGTCCTGAGGTTGCTGACCAAGGAGACTACCTTCTGACACGAAGGGTATTCGCTTAGTGGGGGGTGGAGTCCTACTGGGTCCACTCGGCACGGCGGCCACTGATTGTCCTATTGTAGCCTGCCCCGAGTGATTATGATGATGGAATTAAGATTGGCAGGGGAAACCGAAGTACTCGGAGAAAACCCGCCCCAGCGCCACTTTGTCCACCACAAATCCCACTTGACCAGACCCGGGATCGAACCCGGGACGCCGCTGTGGGAAGCCAGCGACTAACCGCTTGAACTATGGCGCGGTCATGCGTAGGGTAACTGTCAGTAAATTGAATAAGCAGTCGCGAACATTTGTAAAGGGACTGTTCTCCCGCCTGAGAGTTGGGCAAGATTTAACGAATTCTGTGCCTGAAGAAGAGAGAGAAAGAACAGCATTTTACATAATATCATTCAGGACTTATGTCTTCTGGGTTTTCTTTAAAACATAGGTGTAGATGGAAGGATATTTTTAAAATGGATGTTAATGAAAAAGGGTTGGAATTCGTTGTCTGGAATCGTTTGGCGAATGGCTTACATTTGTGGGTATGGCAATGAACCTTCAGCAGAAACCGGTTGATTTCAAGACTAAGAGTGACTGTTAGATTCTCAGCGAAGATCCCATGACATGAAGGTAGTTACTTATTTAGTTGACCTCATTGTGTTTCCTTCAGATGATAATAACAATGCCTCTTGCTTAGAAGCAGAGATCTCTAAGATCTGAATATAGTATCCTCACTAATTTGTGTAGGTGAAATAACGTTCTTCTTGAAGATATCCGTCTTCTGGGATGTATCACTGTGTAGATATTATGTTAACTGAAGTTTCGGAGGAACGTATCGCCTCCATCTTCAGGGTGGCTGCAGCTACCTCCTCACTCTAGTTCCTCGCTCCCGTATTTCTTATAACCTGAAGATGGAGGCGATACATTCCTTCGAAACGTCGGTTAATACAATATGTAAATTTTCCTGAATGCACATCTGTTCCCTGGAACCCCATCACACTGTCTATTTCATCTGAACTCGAAAGAATTAAAACAGAATTTGCAGTCTTACGTTTTAGCAGATTTCTTATTGGTACTTACGATAGCCTATATGATGACGCATTAGTTAGACTGAATTTCTCAGCAGTCCGGTCCATGTCGCAATTCCTTGATACTTGTATCTCATCAGCGTCTTTAACAAACAAACTTACATGATAATTCAGTACTGATACTTACGTTTTATGTCTTTCTATTACTAAGTCACTCAGAGACCTTTGAACTTTCGATACTCACCTTCCCCCAGAGGTTAGCTCCTCCGCAGGATGTGTTTCTGTGACAAATGTTGTCTATAGATGCACTGACATTTTAGCAGTTCTTTTCTTTATCTGATATTATTGAGTGTGTTAATAACATTTGCAATAATATTTATTATGTTCAGGCCCATTATTTAGCTCTTAGCATTTTCATCTTTTTTGTTTATGTTTGTTCACATCTTCTGCGTTATTGCACTCTTCTTTCCTCAGTACTCTATATAATTGAATTTAGCTGTTGTCAGACACTTAATAAATTAAGTGTATTATTATTATTATTATTATGGTACCAATAAAATGGAGTTAAGACTTAAAAAATTAAATATGTATTGTGAGAAGAAAAGCCGGTCACGGTAGCCGAGCGGTCTAAGACAGGTACTGTCTTCTCTCGCTCTGAAGCCCAGATCGTCGGTTAGAATCCCACACAAGGCATGGATGTTTGGCATGTGTATGTGTTTATTCTGTGTTTATGTTTTTCTGTGTTTACATAAAGGCCTTGCGACGAGCTGATCACTCGTCCAAGTAGTCCTACCGCCTGGAAAATGATCAAAAATAAAAAAAAACGACACCATAAAGGTATAAGAGGAACGGATTAAATAAGTATTTTTATGGCTAGTGGGGTGGGACTAAGTCCCTTGTACTGCGGCCACTTCTGGCCTATTGTACCAGCCCCAGATGATAGGTGAGGGTGATTGTGGAGCAATTGGTGGAATGAAGATTGGCAGGGGAAACCGAAGTACTCGGAGAGAACCTGCCCCAGCGCCACTTTGTCCACCACAAATCCAATTTGACCAGACCCAGGATTGAAGGCGGGCCGCCGCGGTGGGAAGCCAGCGACTAACCGCTTGAGCTATGACGCGGCCATTATATCAGTAAGTAAGAGAAGAAAAGCGAGGGATTCCCCACCGAGGATGGGTCATGGCGAATAAGAATAAGGGAACTGAAAACTGGGAAAATCACAGGTTAATTAATTAGTAAAGTGGTTAGAAGAGGTCCGGATATTTGAATGGTGATGCATCTGTCGGTTAAACGCATATCCTGGCTGAAATTCTTGACAAGTTTATATTGTCTTTCCAGGAAGCGACCGTGACAGTTACATTCTCTCTGCAGTGTGCATCGCGCCCTACGCTGTGGGAATTGAACAGCTGAAACAGCTTTGTCATGTGACATATCTCCTTGCAGATAATACAGATTATTGTGCTTTATCTACCTCAAAGCCAGATTATTTTAATAAATACGGGTTTCATCACAATATGAAGTGAATGAATTCTTCATTCAGTCATATGTGGATGTCAATGCGGGAGGTATAGGTCCTGTGACGCAATATGATCCATTGATAGGCAACGGGTCGCTAAGCACATGATCGCGGAAACGAATACGCAGGCAATAATAGAATTATTGCCATTTCTATGCAACGGCCGATAAACACCTTCCCCCATTATTGTATGTCAACAATAGTGAGTCCATTGTTATAAGAATACGCGCCGAGATTTGTTGCTAGATAATAGTGTGGTAACGCGTCTCTACATTAGTAAAAGAGGTTTTCTGTGTGGTCCGTACCGCTACTATATAACGACAGCTGTAAGCTGTAGGTTTAGAAGGAATTGGAAGAAGGAGATGTGAACGCCAAGAGAATTCGAGAGGGACTAGAGACTCTTCAAGATTCATACAGCCGTGAGAGATTCGGCAAGCAAGCGTCGCTAAGGAGGAGTTCAATGTTTGAGCTGTTGTAATCAAGTGTAATTGTAATACAGACGGCCAATAAATCCAGTCTTCAGATCTACAACCCATAGTTATCAGTCACGCATACCCCTTATACATAACAGTCCAATATGGCATAACAGAATAAAGGTATACACCGTGGGAGTAACATGGCAGTAGGAAAAGGAGTGTAAATAAAAGTCGAAGTATTTTCGAATAAGTGAGAAGAAAGATGCGCTTTCCTTGCCGCCCTAAGCGTACATGCTGATCATAACCAAGTATACAAGTTGGCTTCAAGATGGATGCCGCATGCCTGTTCTCATTTCCAGAACATATATTTTACTGCCTACCTTTGCCGACCACTCCGGTTCTGTTATCATCCAAGTATTATCGACATTTTGCAACCACCAAGTAAAGCAACTCTCAGTGCAGTGCCTCAACCCTTGGAGAGTGGGAAAGAGCCCCCTCCTCTAACCTCTCCCAGAAGCGGAAGTTACTATGATTTGTGGGTCGTAGCTGTGTGCGGCTGCTTCCACGGAATCTCCTTCTCTCGCTCTGTTTCTGCCATCAGTTAGTAACAGAGCAGAGCTATTAGCCTCAGGGAAACAGATGACACTCGATAAGTGGCAACGAGCAAAGCATGAGGTATATAGGGAAAGAGAGCGAGAGAATTCGGGAACGGGGCTTTGGTGGTTATTGGTCGCCATGTTCGCTTTTCACAGAGAAACGGGGAAGTTTCACATCGTTCAGTTCTGGGGAGTAGTGAAGTTACGCATGGGACCGGAGGAACATATGCATGGGAAAAAGAGAACCGAGGAAAATGCTTGAGGCATTTCTGGCTTCGGATTGAAATAAAGTTTGAAACATCTAAACGGAATCTCAGAACTTTGATCTCAGTAGAGTAGTAATTCTGCGTCGCATTCGGGAGATCCCGAGTTCAAATCGCTAAATAAAGCATGAAGAAGAATAGAAGGAGCCCAACTTTGTACTTTCTGAGGCTTTACTGTGGTGATTGTTAAGATTGTGGTCTCCTGGGTTGTAACACAGTGTTGACTTGACTGTCACAACGCAGAAGACAAAACCTGAGTCTAACTTCGGTCTCTATTCTGTTTACTTCAGTATTACAATAAAGAAGCAGAAATTACGGCTGGAAAAGGAGGAAAGGCAGTAGGTCCAACAAAATGTTAAAATTTGTCATGTAAAGTTTATGCATGTCCCTCGCAGTTCAAAATTTCTCTCTGTGGCTTAATGTAGCATGGGCACTCACCAATATACACCCGTATACACAGTCAGTAGGACTCTTTGGACGGGGGATCAGTCCGTCGCAAGGCCCCTTTGCCTATACACAGAATAAGCGCAAATGCTTTGAGTGGGTTTCGAACTCACGATCCCAGTGTTGGAGCGGGCCAAGACGGTTCATGTTTTAGACCGCGCGGTCACTGTGATCGGCTTAAACTTAATATCATGACAGTTTTGGGGATTCTGCAGGGAATTCCGGGACAACGTACTGAAATAGGACACATCGGGTTTATAAGCCATTCTTGCAACTTCCTATTCGCATTGGGACGCAGAAGTAGTAGTTGTTAAATGAACGAACGGGCGTTGCGGATAAAGTAGGCCGAGCAAGACAGGCACTGCATACCGTATGGACGAGGATAGTCATGTCATTAAAGTCGCTGGCTACGAGCTGGAAGACTTGCAGTTCTATTTCTGGAAGGGGCAGAATTATTCTCCATGTCACGACTTCAAAACCGGCTCTGCAAACCAAATAGTCTCCTATTCCGTGGGTATCGGAGGTGCAGGCTCTCTCTGTCTGTGAAGATGACGAAGCGGGAAGGGACGAGGTTCCTCCCGAGGCTAAGAACGGCTGAATTTACCTTCATCTCCACCCCCTATATGATTTCTTGGCACTGTAAGGATTAAATAACCGTAAACTTTTTTATGATGCGATATTTCTAAAGAGATTTCCTATCTTGTTTACCTCTGCTCCTTGTAGTCTTTGCCCTTAGGCTTGAACTATTCTTGTAAGGGAATCTTTCTTCATTTTCCACAAATATAGGAAAATCTGAAAGGGTAGTTCCCCTAATGCAGTACATAGAATTCGTAGGATACTCTTAACAGTTTATTTAATATTGTCCGTGACTAATAATAACGAGGTTTCCACTGGATGATTACGTTTATTGCTCACTTCTCTTACAAGCTCTCTTATCATAATTGCTTAACAATAACTCACAATACGTTTTGAACTCAATTCTAATCTGATCTGATCTCTCTTTGTTCTGCTCTGAACTACGACTGACTTCTCTTGTCTTCTATCTTCTACTGTTACTGACTGACTTTTGGTTCTTATCTGAACGGCCGCTTATATAGCGTGTCTGTACCCTAGGAAAGGTTGGTTGATCACTCGTTTATACGGAAACGTGTTCCATACCGAGTTGGTTTCCAAGAATCTGTATCCATGGAAAGGTTTCTCACTCGTTCCTTAGCAGTGGCTCCACAAGTCACAACATACTTGCGGTCTTCTATAGAATGTGACTAACGTACCACGTCATACATGAAAAAGTGCATTTATAGCGTTAAGTAAAAGTGGAACTGAATTTCTAGTGGCAGCCTCCAACTTCGAATTTGAAATAAATCTGTCCCACTGTTTTGTATCTGATACCAGGTCACAGAAGGACAAATGTGACTTTCGATACACTTCTGCAAGGACCTCCAACATACATTTATTATTAATTTCAGTATAGATACGTAATGACACAGCAAAAAAAAAAAAAATCGTTTTGTTTAACTTTTGCGAAATCTGTACGGCTTATGAGAAAAATATATTCCATTTACAGCTGATTTCGTTGTTTTCCAGGATGTTTGCTGTTCTTCGTTCAGATAAATGTTCGGAGAGTCACGCTCCAGATGCGCGAAGAGACGCATCTACGCCTTGAAGCAGCGTTCATTTTTGTCCGATTTAACGAAAATATGAATTGCTCGTCAGCGTGTAAGGAAACTCCAATATCGAATTCTAAATGAAACCATTCGGCGGTTTAGGCACCCATAGACCGATGGACAGACATGATTTTTACATGAAACATTCATTTTCACTTTGTAAACAACGATAAAATAAGAAAGTCGTCTTCTGGGATCTGGCGCCGTGTATTCTTTGTTTTAGCCGACGTTCCTCCGAAACGTCAGCTAAAACAAAGAATACACAGCGCCAGATCCCAGAAGACGACTTTCTTCATAGTCATCGCCGCGAAAACCTCAAAACTTACAACGATAAAATAAATCAGCGCCTATCTCTGTAAATCTTGCATTGAAACGCTGAACTTTCTTGCGTAAAACAAGGGAACTGTCCGAAGTTATCCCGTGATGCCAATATTCTCATTAGCATGTCAGCTCACCGGCAAACGAGCAGGAGCGTGCTTTTGTCAGACATAGTGTTTCTACACTAAACTTGCATAGTAGCCGCTTACTCTAAAATAAAAATGAAACACTCATGCATAAATTGAGGCGAATAAAATGTTATAAAGACGTTGTCTGCAGTTTCCGTGTTAATGTTTATTGAATGTTCACTACAAGTTGAATTAATGTATATAGTCGCCTAACCTCAGGGTGTTTGAGAACAGGAGAACAGGAGGATATTTGGACTGAAGAGAGATGAAGTGACAGGAGGTTGGAGAAAACTGCACAATGAGGAGCTTCATAACTTGTACTCTTCTCCAAGTATAATTAGAGTGATCAAGTCAAGGAGGATGAGATGGGCAGGGCATGTAGCACGAATGGGTGAGAAGAGGAGTGTACGATATATAGGATATTGGCGGGAAAGCCAGAATGAAATAGACTACTAGGGAGACCAAGAGATAAGTGGGTGGATAACATTCAGATGGATCTTGGAGAGAAATTATGGGGTGGTGTGGACTGAATCGATCTGGCTCAGGATAGGAACCAACGGAGGGATCTTGTGAACACGGTAATGAACTTTGGGTTCCATAAAATGCTGGGAAGTTCTTGAGTAGCTGCACAATTGGCGGCTTCTCAAGAAGGGCTCAGCTGAATGAAGTTAGTGGCTTATCCTTTCTGTTTAAAAACATTTACCTTCGTAACACATTCACCGTGATAATCTAACGCTTTTTATACAGGCATGAATGTTTAGTTTGGCCTGTTCTACCATGCATGTCACATGTGAACACCGTTACAATGTTGTATGAATCAGATAAGCAACTTGGTGCTTGCCTACAGCAGTAACCGTCGTCCCATTGAAAAAAAAAAGTGCTGCTTGTTTTTGGTTCTTCGTGGCATCGT
>NW_019735562.1:242082-257913 GCF_002891405.2 Cryptotermes secundus | reverse complement strand
GGGGAAGAATGAGAGCAGTAGGGGGGAGCCATTAGTAAAAAGCTAAGCTAATGTAGTAGAACGTAGAAAAAAGCAACTCCTCCCACTCCACCTTCCCGAATAACATGATACACGTAATTACGAAAGGCACAACAAAATGGCTGCCTGACATGCACGAGTTCCAGCCATAATATCCCTCCGCAGCAATGCTAGTTGAGTTTTAGGCTCATGAAGGTCTAGCTAATGGCGCGGAATGATGGTGGTTTGCCCACGAGTGGTTGAGTCCGTACAGTGAAGTTGGTAGCAGGGAGCACAGCACCCAGTTCTCGCTCTCTCGGTAATGCAGTGTCACAGACAGGAAAACAGAAAAGACCTTGTCACATTATGCCGACAGCCATAGTGACACGAGCGTAACTGCTCCGGCTTGTTTATACTCTGAAAGCGCTCGAATGAAACATACACGGACTATAAAAATGCCGCCCTCCCCCTGTTCAAATTCGATCAAACGCAACAAAAAAATGAAATTCAGCGACAAGGGTGAAAGCGGCATGGGAAGAGGGTGGGTTCTGGTCATCCATCAAACCAAATCAGGATCTTATTACGAAAAGCACACACTAAGCCGAGATTGTATAAAAAACGTTGTTAATGTTGGGGTATGAAAAAGAAATGGTAGCCAAATGGCTAATGGATTGACCCCAGCGTTATGATAAGAACGTAAATCAATTCCATAATAATCGAATTATGGCGCAGGGATACATGTTCGAACTAGTTTTGCATACTTTGAAGTGTGACGAGCACTTTTGGCAACATCGACAAGCTGCATGTGATTGCGACATTAAAACACAATGACATGCAAAATCTCATTTCTTAATCATTTTTTGTTTATGAACGTTAAATATTTAACGCATTTAGACTGAACTTCACTCCATAAACTAACTGCTCCAGTGACGTTGGAGTTACATTTGTTTCTAGCGTTGATATTTGGATGAAATAAACTGCAATGCTGTGTTTTGAAGTATTAATCAAAAATCTTAGCCAGAAAAGCCGAAGGTAGAAGAACACTTGGAAGACCTAGACATGGGTGGTAATGTCAAAATGTAAATCAAATAAGTAGGGCGTGAGCGGATGGACTGGATTCTGTTGGCTGAAGTCAGGGTTCGGTGGCTGGCTCTTGTGAATGTGGCAATGAACATTTGGATGCCAAGCAAGTTGGAGAAATTGGCTAGCTGAGTGACTAGCAGATTCTCAGAGACTCTGATCCTTGGAGTTAGGTAGCTGCAAACTTGCATCTTATTTTATTTATTTCAGTGAACACAAATTCTGTATAAATACACTATACGTTGATTGCCTAGTATACTCGTATGTTACGGTCTTTCGGTCATCATCAGGTACACACATTGACTAATGATTCCACTGTTCGCCCCATACCTTTGCCAGCGTATATATTTTTTTTCCCTTGGCACTACAGCCCCAGTGGGCCTAGGCCTACCTCCAAGAACTCCGTTCACTTCGGTTTTTCTAGATCTTACACATTCGGTAGGACTCTTTGGGCGGGTGATCAGCTCGTCGCAAGGCCTCTACCTGTACACAAACACAGAAAAACCCACACAAACATCCATGCCCTGAGTGGGATTCGAACCCACGATCCCGGCTTCCAAGCGAGCGAAGACAGTGCACGCCTTAGACCGCTCGGCTACCGTGACCGGCTGCCAGCGCATATACAGTGCATATTTTGTGTTATGGGTTTGTTATATTGGAGTGTAATGTTACCACGTACTCTAAGTCCTTGTTAAAATGTTAAATATTAAAATTGTTAAACTGTTTACATTTGTATCATGTTGTTGAGTTCCGAAGTCCTTCTATTACGATAGTTTTGGTCTTACCGTAGAGATGTCTATTTTGGCCTCGCTATAGCTTAAGCGGTTAGTCGTTGGTTTCCAACCGCGGCGGCCCGGGTTCGATCCCAGGTCTGGTCAAGTGGGATTTGTGGTGGAAAAAGGTTCGCTGGGGCAAGTTTTCTCCGAGTACTTCGGTTTCCCCTGCCAATCTTCATTCCACCAATTGCTCCGCATTCATCCTCACCTATCATCTGTGGCTGGTACAATAGGCCAGAAGTGGCCGCAGTACAAGTGACTTAGTCACACCCCACTAGCAATTAAAAAAATATGTGTATTTTATTTTATGTTATTTTGGTGTTTTGCACATGCTCATGTTGTTTTTCACAGATGGTTTGTGTACTTATTATGCAGTGGTGCAGGCTGTCGTCTTGTTTTCCTTTTCTTTTCTTGTTGAGTTTCGTGTTTTGGAAGGGGAATCCCTCTTGGATGCGATCGTGTGTCCCTCTTTGTTTCGTTGTTTAATTTTGTGTTTCTGGTAGTTGCATTCTTTGTGTTCTGTAGTTGTAGTGATTGTGAGTCTGCCTCTGATATTTCATATTAAAGTTTCCTTCAATGTGATTTATTCAGAATGACTTTAAAGTTGTCTAAATGATAAATATTGGTACGCAGGGTGTCTGCGGGTAATGTGATCATGTCAGTGGAGAGGAACAGTGAGTGCGGTTTCCGTAATGGGCCCACGGCTAGTGGCTGACGTCCTACCCCTATCAGATTCTCCGCCCGGAAGAATGGTACAATGCTCACATCGCTTTTTCCTCTGCGAGCAAGAGCATCATGGTGTAACACGATAAATGTGTATTTATCTTGCCGAAATCCCAACGGCAGCGGGAACTACACAAATCACCTACTTTTATGGATTTATAATCAACAGCATTCCATATCATCACGACTTACGAGTGTGACTATGCACGGGGTATGGATTCGTGAATGGATTTCTTGACCACTTATATACACTACTCAGAGCTACACTTTACAGAACATTGACACAGACTAGTAACTTCATTCTCTTACAGTCTTCACTAATTGTGTAGAAAAGTATGTAATCCTTATTTGTTGAAAATTTTGTCTTTCGTCTAATAGGACACGGTGTCATAAGTAGCAGCCACTTCTATAGAAGCCGGGGCAGAGCACGGAGCAGCCCCGTAACGCCCGTTTGGAGATAAAATCAGCTAGCAACGGCACCAGGAAAATTCTAAACATCCGGTCGCGAGCGAAAACATAATTCAAGTCTGCAAGTGTTAAGGAAAGAGATTAAATGAATTGCTATAACTTATAAAATCAGGCAAATCAATTCTGATGCCGTACATAACGATTTTCGAAGAAAAGTATTTTGAAGCTGACCCTTCATCTTGTGCTTGCCTCCTTCTTTTCAGAGATACTTTATCTCTGTTGGAAGTCGGGATGAGTAACGTAGTCTCCATTGTACGTAAGAGCCGTGCACTTTTACAAACCAAAAACATTGAAATTGAAACGTATGTATTAACACGTTTCTCATAGTGAAATTACGTTATACTGTATAAATTAAAAACTAAACTCCATGGTCTTAGTCCGCAAATGAACTATACCGACCGAGCGACCGCCGTTTGTCGGCGAACTTAGTGCCAACTTTTGCGGATAGAGAGTGTGGCGTGGTCAGTGCAACGGATTCCCATGACCGTTAAACTCGGTTTTCTAGACCGGAACCGCTATTTTTCCCTTCAAGTTGCTCCTCAGTTATGCTGACGAGGCTGAGTAGACCCCGTTCCAGAACCACTACTTCTCAGAATATCTGATAGCGTCGGAAATCGAACCCGGGACCTCTGACCACTAGACCACAGAAGCGGTTGCATTATGGTTAATTCTGTATGCTTATGGACCACGTGGTTCGCGAGCATGATGTTTTAAGTTTAACGTCATGCTCGAGTGGACTTCTGTCCTTCTGCAAGGTTCTGGGTTCATACATCTGCCTCAAGACGGGATATCCTAACGGAACTTTGTAGCGATTTTCCACGTTTGTTTCAGGTAAATACGAAGATCTCGCCTCAAATTAGGCACCCGCTGGTTCCTTTCATATCCTGTCCAGAACATAATTCATTAATCGTCCTATGTAACCTGAGTTACTGAAAGTGTCGTCAAATAAACCATTTCTAATTAAGTTCAACGTCAGTGAGTCACTATTCATCGCCCTGCAACTGCACGGAGAATTACTGTGAAGTTTGCTGTAACAGTCAGTGTTACTAGGCAGCTAACGGTATATGCTGCTTGCACGCCAATTTTCACTTTACCAGAAAGTGTTGGCTGCACTGTAACGAACTTCAGGCTAGTGTGAGGCGCGAAAATGACTGACCTCTTAAGCTGGCCCTGCAGATTATCAGTCTGCCTGCGTCATGGTCGTCGAAATAAATTGCTGTGCAAGTTGTATGCACGAGAGAGAGAGAGACATCAAGTGCTTTAGACCACAGAGGGAGGCAAATTAAGGGCTTGATGGGCTAGTGGTTAGTAGATTTATTTGCGGGGTGGTAAACTTTCATGAGTTATCTAACAAGGCTGTATTAGTAAGATTATAATTAACTCCAGCAACTACTCAGTTGGGACAATTCAAATTCTTGTCCCATCCAGAAGCTAAGTTAAATATTAAGATATCGCAGATGAGGTCGACTTAAAGTTTTCCATTTAAATATAAAATCTGGCTGTTGCTTATTTGAAGTACCGTATGTGATTAAGGTAAAGTGTAATTCAAGGATAGTTCTAATGCAGAACACGAAAGCTATTATTTTGCAGGTCTTCCGACTTAACAGAGTTTCATTTTTAATTAAGCGAAGAGGGTAGCGACTAGAAGCAGAGCTTCAGATATTATTTACTGGAGAACAGTTGTCCAGTAGCCAAGAGTACAACGTGCAGCATTATTTTTCACGAGTTGTATGAGACTTAATGGAAATTACTTTCAATGGGCATGCCAGTGTCAGTGCCCACTGTTTCCGTTCTGAAAGCAGACCTATTTTGTTACTGAAGGCAGCGATTCTAACATTTTTTTTATTTCACGTTCAGGCGGGAACCGGTGGGAAGCCAGCGACTAATAACCTGAGGTATGGCACGGCTAGGAAATGACGTAAATAAATATTATTTTCTTCCGTGATAGACAGTGGAAATAGAAAAAAAAAACACAAGTGGGCATGGAAGTGAAGAAAAGTAGTTTCAGAATTTTAATAAAATTACGTTTTACATAAACGAAGCACATTTGACTGCCACTAACTATAACACTCAGATGAGAGTTTCAAACAACTTGCAATGGTAATTTATTTTATGTTTCGTGTTGCATACATTACAACAAGAGCAATTTAAGAATCATCTTATTATAAACCGCTTTTCTTGGTTCCTATGTTCTGCATCAGAATTCGAGCATTTACTCTTACATCAGTCTAATCTGCGTGTGGTATCATGCCCCTAAATATGGTGGCTTACATTACGGGCGTTTCATAAATATGGAACGTTTGGTATTTTAGAATGAAACTATGCACGTCGCGGTATCCCAGTGGAGTGGATGATACACAGGAAATGTAACACAGACTTGAGCAGACCGCACTAGCACCAGCGGCTGATCCTCTGCACTGGGTAACGGTGCTCTGTCAGACAGCTGAATCCAGAGGAGTATAGATATAGAATTATCGTTTTCTTCATTCAATGAAAGCTCTAATATTTTCTTGAAATCAGCAAAGTTTATAATGTACAGGATGTCCGGATGAAAGGTATCCGAAATAAAATCATTATATCTCAGGAATAATTTATTATACTCATTAATTGGTTACACCATTACAAAGGGAAACTATTAAAAGTTTTTTTTCTGCGTATATATCTTTCTCAATAAGTTTAAATGTGGGCTCCCTTGGTGGCACGACAAATATTCAGGCTTGAAGCATGTTTGGTGTTACCGTAGCCACAGCGTCCCATATGCGGGCTTTCAGGCTCGAAATTTGCTATCTTCTTCTATAGGCGTGTAAGATTTGAGGTTTTCACGGCGGTGACTATGAAGAAAGCAATCTTCTGGGATGTGGCGCCGTGTAGATATTGTGTTAACCGATGTTTCGGAGGAACGTATCGCCTCCATCATCAGTGTAGAAGAAAAGAAGAAATCCTAGAGCGAACCAGCGTAAGCAGTTATTACCGTTCATTTGTTTCGATGAGTTTGGGTACAAATGGCTATGCTCTCTTTCGTAAATGCAGAAAATGCGCGATTTTTTCGTTTCCCCTGATAATCAGAGCCATATCAGTATAATTATGAATTAGTTACTTCATTAAGGACTTCAATCAGCGATGAGTAGTCCACAGTCTTGTATGAAGCAGCAGCTTAGAATGTTAGAAGATTCTGCACAAGTAGATTAAAACTGTCTCAGTGCTACAGTCATTTCGCTTTATGTTGGAATTGTGTAGACATGGGTATGAGCTCTCTGCATTATAAATCATATTCAAGTTTCTAAGTCCAAATATTATTTATTTAAAACATTTTGTGAAGCTTTTCTCATTTTATAAACATCTAGCTTTTAATTAAGTTTGATATCGCGTACTTCAGTAACTTATTAAATTAAATTCTTGAGAACTAAAAAACTTTGAAACAAGGAAGAATAAGACCAAGATGCTAACTTTATAATTGTGTTTGTGGTCAGGAACAGCACGTGATGATCAAGCGGCGTAATGCGCGTAATTGAGGAGACATTAAATTGTTTCTTTTCGCTGTCACATTGGAATTTCACCCCTAAATATGCTTGAGATATCTCATGTTCTACGAAACAGCTCTTTGCTATCTGAACATTTACCTGCTCAGCATCCCTCCCCCCCATTTAGTCTTGTAAACTATTCACTAAGTGGCATCTAACACACTCAGTTAGTAATGCCAACTGAAAAACGTGTCCACACACACAAATATATAATATATATTATAAGGGCACACGGTAGCGTCGTTGGTTGAGGCACTATGCTACAACCCGGGAGGTCGCGGGTTCAAGTCCCGATGAGGTCATTGAATTTTTTTTTTAGTTGACCTAATCCTTCCAGCCGCACTATGGCCCTGGGGTCGACTCAGCCTCTAACAGAAATGAGTACCAGGAATTAATTATATAATTTTCCCGGGGAGTAAAACGCGGCCGGGGCGTAAGGCTGACAACCTTACCGCCATCTTTGAGCCGATTGTCTAGATAATGTGGGACTCTCAACGTCTCACACCCCTATGGGCCTCCACGGCCTGGTACAAGGATAGCTTTACTTTTACTCTTTATACTCCGAAGTATGGACAGAATATAAAGAACGGTCACAAAGGTTTTATGGCACCCACAGAGTGGATCTGAGATATATAACACATCTACTGCCCAGTCCCACGTATCGACCCGTCCACATCTCCGTGGTGACTTCACGCCTCATGCTCCAGCATACGAACTACACTTCCGTCTGGTCTCCTAGTCTGATGTTCACAGGAATGTTGGCAGTGACAAGCTCTTTTGGCTGGTTGATACAGGCTAGAGGGGGACTGGAGGGGAGAACAGCCATAGGCAGGGATTAGGACGTCCCGAAAGCCGTTATCCCCGTCATCAGACATGTTTCCGTGGCTTCAATATAGGTCTGACAAATTTCGTTCTAATATAGCAGAAAGCGCTATTTGGTATTATCAGTGTAATTCAAGGCATTACAAGCCTTACAAGCATTACACAGTCCTGTGCTTCAATAGATGATGCCTTGGACTTTTTATGAAAACTCGTAAAAAGCAAAGAAACGAATGCGTTTGAATAATTTTATGTTTATATGAACAGAAAAGATAATTTGCATCTGAATGTTTTCTCGGTGGTTCTCAGTCTAATTTCTGATGCTCCGAATATTCATGACACGCAGTTGCGAAAAATAGCAGCGCCTTCTGCCGTCATCACATTTTAGCTACACATACAGTAGTACAGGTTGTCACATTGCTCGTGACTTATAAAATGAGTTTTGGATTGGATGATTGGATTTATTGCACCTTATACACTCACAACTCGGGACTACAGGTAATATAACACTATCGCTGTTTTGCACACTTCAGTTCATCGTTGCACACGCACTAGGATACTAGTCGTATCCTGGCAACGGATTTATAACAGCCTGTCACTTCGAATCACACATGGACCCTTCTTTTTACAGCCTAATTCCTTTCTTGCCATTATTCTGCAACTGCCAATTCCGAAGACTCCACTCAATTCAATTCCTCTGCTCCCAAGCTCATATTCCGGCAGGCTGGTGTCTCGAAACTCGACTGTCCTCAAATAAATTCTTCCTTATAAACACTTTGCAAGGACTACGCAAAAAACACAGCCTCTCTATTGTTTGGAAGGCGTGTTTACAGCGCCGTTGCATAGCGAAGGAAATTACTCGATTACTTCTTGCGCATTCGTTTCCGCGGAAATATTTATGGAGTCGTTGCCTAGCAATGGGTATGCACATCGCAATATAATATATATTTTTTGTTCATAAAGTGGAATGAGGCTGAGTCCACCTTGTGCCTCTGCTACTAGTGGGCCTATTTTACAAGCCCCGGATGTGACGACGGCGAGTGTGAGGCAATTGCCGGAGTGCGAATTGGAAGGGGAAAAAAGAAGTGGTCGTAGAAGACCGGCCCCATTGCTACCTCTCTCTGTTTTAGCTATATTAGTTTGAAGTTTGTCCGCACTAGCAGAAAGCCTACTTGTAGTACAACATGGAGGAATTAACGTTTTAAATGTATGCGTATTGCTACTGAAATAGCTCTGCAGTGAAGGGAAACAAATGATTTGCTTCGTACATTGCAGAATAATATGCTACATAGGAATAATAAAGGAAGCAACATTTACAGAATTTACACAGTACTAAAGCTGCCCAAGCCCGAAACTTTATATCGGAAAATAACAGAACGGATATTCCGATAAATAAAATCTGATTAAATTTTTAATATATAACTTTAATGGGTATTATTTTCATGGTTATTTTTACTTACGTATATACATAAGTTATACATATGGTTTTATGACAGTAATAGTACACCGTAAACGGGATTTTATTTTCTAAGTATAAAAAGTAATGTAAAATGTGGTTTTACAATGCATCGCTTCGCAAAATAGATTTAATTTTGAAATACAGAGTATAATAACAAAACATTTTGCTAATATTCACCCAAAGCTGCTGTGCCAGGTTATAATATTAGTTGATTTTAGACTATGATATTGATAGCCTGATGGTGATTTTATTTACAGCGAAATCTGTTGCATATATTGTGTAATAACAGTGCTGTGTTTCGACAGAAATTTAAGCAAAAAAGTATCCTGATGAGTTCCAGGTCTTTAGATCTCCCATGGAGAATTTGATTTCTATTAGTTCTCTGTACTGGGTATGAAGTAAAGTGTCTGGATATAATGAATGGAGCAATCACGCAGACTTGTCGCTTTTCTGTAGCTTAAATGACGTTGCAGACGACAGTAATTGGAGCACATGAGCTGTAGGTCTTGGAAGTTTAATAATTTCGACGAGAAATAAATTGACGATGCATATAAACTTAAACGAATTGAAGAATATTAACAACCACAAGCTTATGAAAGAGTACATATCAAATGGAAAAAATAAGTTTTGAAAGTTTAAAGCATGTCATTTATGTAATTTGCTGTACATTATGGAAAATTCAAGTTTAAAATAGAATAAATTCTCTGTAACGTAAATATGCTTTTAAATACTTCAGTCTTCTTCTACGATACAGACCGAAATGTCTTTTATCTTCACATTTTAGTTCTTGCTGCATTACGTAAAGACCGTAATTGACTAATGAAGACTCTATTCGTTTGAAGTGAACGCAGTTTATAAGAAGAGCCGTGATCACTTCCCTAACCCTCCGTAATATGGAACACAGACATACTTTAGGATGAAAAACTTTCTAACCATTAATTTCCTTTGATCACGGGGCTTATCCATGATCTCAGCCCCGTTTATTTTACAAGTGATGGGTGAGGATGGGGATCTATCTTTTGGAATGGGATAAACGGACTTATTTTTGTCATTGAAAAGTGAACACCTACTTACAGAGTGTTGTATGTTTTTTGTCACTGTCTAACGTCCCTTTGCATTATATGCTGTAGGAAACAAACGCCTGTTTTTACCTCTGATAAAATTAGCTTAATATTTCAGAAGGACTCTCTAATGACTAAGGCTATGGTAACAGTTAAGCAGTTGAGTTATGTCCATGGCAGTTATCCGGTAACACAAGCTACCATAGCTCTTGTCCTAACAGCTTGAGTTTCCTACAGGATTTCATAAAAGAACAAAGAAAAATGTTAGAGAGAAGTCACGAGAACTTTCGAGAAGACCGTAGTGTAGAAAAATGTTGAGCAAATAATATGGCGATGTAACTTATAGAAATGACGATCGAGTTACGTGTAAACTGTAAGAGTATTGAACAAACCCTGAAGATCTAATGTTTTCTGTTTGTATTTCTTTTTTGCAGTAGCCACATAAAATTCTGAGTAACCTGTATATTGGGATTTAGGGCTTCAACAATGTAGTATGTTATCTTAAACTAGACACCTTCATTTTATTTGTGAACTTTAAGTAACTGTTTCAATGCCCGTCTCATTTTAAGATTGATTGGAACTTTCAATGCATTAAACCACAATTTTAAGCATTAATTATCCTGTTTTAGATATGAGACAACACTGTTGCTGTGTTGTGTTGCATTTCGATAAATTGTATTGTATTATATTACCTCGGGTAACATTGCATTGCATTGCATTATATTGTAAGGTGTTATGTTGGAATACATTGCATATTGTATTGCATTTGTTATAAAATATAAGAATATATAATTAAATTATATTGAATTGCATTGCATTATATTATGTTTATGTTTCATTATATATATATACACATTACTACAGACACTTCACCAACGAAATCTGCTTCTGTATGAGTGTACCAAACTGCACGATCGCCATCTGCCAACCAAATGCTGTGAAGGCCTGTCTTCCAGTGTTTTCCCGTCGAGGCAGTTCGGAATAATGTGACTAGATTACTTCATTACTTCGAAGGGACGTGTTCTCCATGAGATATGGACCGGTCTGACGCTATCCGAAGATGTGTCCAGTCACATCGCTTTCCACTCCAGCGCCCTAAAAATGACGAGAAACACAACAGCAGCGCACATAAAACAGGAAGTCGCCTGAGGGGGTTCAGTTCCATTTCCGTGGTGACGAGCGTACTATATGGGAGGATGGGATATTCATGGGATAAGCAACTACAGGTGCCCAGAAAGATGCTGACCCAGCTTCGCTCCTCTTCTTTATGCTTCACCAAGTCCCAACCCTTGCAAAACGGTGACTTCTGGTTGGTTGTTTTGTTGTTGTTTCATGTAGTAAATGGAACAATGAAAACAGTAAAACATCTTTAAAATGTGAGAAACTATTGAACATTAAAGTGCCCGTTCTTCGACATTACTAGTCCTCGTTATATAGACGCGGCACGGACCACACAGAAAACGTCTCTTGTAATACTGTGTGTTCTCTCGTTGCTGGGAAAACAGTGTGTCTACAGAGCTGTTGTTCTGTCGCCTGTTTATACAGCTGTTAGTTGGCAGTGGATCTACATGTCACAATGTTATTCATAACTTTGTCACCGCATGATGTTGAATGTTATAAATAACAAACGGATATCTTCATGCGTGAAGACGCGTGTAGTTGCTTACCACCAGTGGACACGTAACGCTTTCCGCAATGTACATATTCTATTGTCGAGGCCAGGGATGGAGAATAAAAATGATGAAGTAAGGAGATAAGGATTATTAAAGGTTTACATGTTAGCAGGTTATAAAGCAGATTCAATTTATTTTTCTGTTATGTACGTGTATCTTCTGTTATGCCTGTAAATGTTGGGGCAATATGGTGTATGTCATATCCCCATAAGGACTAAGGCTGATGATTTAATTTTGCTCTCAACGTCTCAGAAGCCTATGGGCTTCCACGGCCTGATACAGGGATAGCATTACTTTACTTTTTACTTTTACCTTTTTTTTAATTCGTTTAGTGGGGGGTGGAGTCAAACTGGGTCCACTCGGTACGGCGGCCACTGATTGGCCTATTGTAGCCTGCCCCGGGTGGCTATGTTGATGGAGAATTTGGTGGAATGAAGATTGGCAAGGGNACTCTGAGAAAATCCGCCCCAGTGCCACTTTGTCCACCACAAATCCCACTTGACCAGACCCGGGATTGAACCCGGGCCGCCGCGATGGGAAGCCAGCGTCTAACTGCTTGAGCTATGGCGCGGCCGGGCAATATATTATGACGGAAGTTAGCATGACACAGGGCTTCAAGGTAGAGCAAATTCCCTTCCCAAACAGACTGTTCTCCAATAGTTTGGAGATAATATTTCTGATATCTGAGGGGCGGCGCACGCGGTAACGCACTTAGTTGAGGCATTATGCTAGAATCTGGAAGGTCGCAGTTTCGAATGCCGACGAAACCATTAGATTTCTTTAATTAACCTAATCCTTCCAGCCGCACTATGGCCCTGGGGTCGACTCAGCCTCTAACAGAAATGAGTACCAGGAATATTCCTTGGGCGTAAAGAGCGGCCGGCGCATAAGGCTGAAAACATCACTGCCATATGTGAACCTATTGTCTGGAAAATTTGGGAGCCTCGACGTCTCACAACTACATGGGCCTCCACGGCCTGTTACAGGGATAGCTTTACCTTTTTTACCTGTATCTGTGGGACGGGGTTCATTCCCGCGGCGAACGTAATGCGCGACTCTGTGCGTAACTTGAGACTGTTCTCTTGTATAGGTTTTTACTTATGTCACGTTTCAAATCCAGTTTCCTGATGATGCTATAATAAACAGCCCCCCCCTTTTTTTTTGCATTAAGCCAATGAATTGAAAAGTATAATCCTAGAGATCGTAAGATATATAATAAATCAATTTATTTATCAAGCCAGAGTTCATTAGGAACTGTTTGTTTCGCTATATTACGTGATAGTAAGTAACTTGGCGGAATCGACTGTTTCTCTTACGGATAGCATTGACGGCGTGATTCAGTGCAGCTTATAGGGCCCACCAGAACGTCACTTCCCGATGCAGAACCTCTCGCGGCCTCTGTTGACTTTCTATACATTAATTGTCCTTTTATTACGGCATTCATGTAGAGATTGGGGAATGTTTCCGTTCTTTTCCCTGCTGATCACAAATTTATGACACAGTTTGTGTCGTTATAACGCCTTGACTGCAGTAAGCACACCGTTTATCACATTGTCACGTGATCACTGTGGCTATTGACGGGATTTGTACCGGTAATCGGATTTACTGGACAGTTAATACACAATTCGTGACTACACTTTACACATCACTAACACACAGACTAGTGCTCTCAGCCACGGTCCTCACTGTTCTGCTTGATAACGTCTTCCAACAATGGAGTTTCCTCTGCTACCGGACTCATATACTCGCAGGCTGGCGACCATCTCACCCAAGTCTCCTACTATTCATTACTCTCATAATGGCAGCTGGTCCTCATTATATGGCCTCGGCACTGACCGCACAGAAAATACCGCTTCAAACAGCTCTTCTATTGTTGTGTGTTTGTCTGTTGTGGCTATCACACGACGGCTATTAAGCTATTGTCTAGCAGCGGACGTGTTTGCAGAGCCGTTCCCTAGCAACTGATGCCTCTGCTGTTTTAAAAATTCTGGCCTTCAGCAAGACTTACCCCAATATGTTATGCGTTAATTTATGTTAATTGTATAGAAAATCACCTGCAACCTATCTTACTCTTATCCGTTTCTACAACTCTCTCATTTTTCGTCTAACACTATCACCTCATTGTGATTCAAAGTCATTTACAGTCCACTTACTTTATCAAACATTTTGAATATTCTCTCACAATCTCTTTACTTATAATGGCTCCATCATACAGATTCAATAAAGAAAATTGTTCCCAAAAGTCTGCAAATGAGATTAATTTTAATTGGATTTTATTTAAGCTGTCAAACGCTTAATGTGCTTCATTGATTTATCAAAGCGATTTTCCCTTTTATGCTGTGTGGTCATTAAAATTAACGCTAATTCATTTATTGTGCGTTCTCCATCGCATGGCATGAGGAAACATGCAAACATAAAAGTTCAGGAATTTGCTTTCTTTCATTTGGTGACGTAAAATGTTTCGCGTTTTGAACTCTGACTACTATGAAGTAAAACGGTCTGGGCAGCCAGTGTTCGAGCCCTGGCAGAGGCAGATCTTCAGACGTGCTGTGGGCCCACCTACTCTTCAGTCCAGTGGGACCTGAATATCTTTTTCGCAGAAATGAAGCAACCGGCTCATGAAGCTGATCACTGCCATCCATCTGATGTTGAGGCTAAGAATACTTGGGGCTTTAAGACATACCTCTATTCCCCAGTAGCGAGTTCTCTACGTCCAGGTAAAACGGATGCGCACAGTCGTAAATCAGTGCCTTACAGATAACGAGCATTCTATTTGTACGGACGGAAAGATACAGACTCTTAGAAAACGTGGTAGTCCTAATGACAGGCCTGTCGAGGAAAGAGCGCTACAAAACACCGGTGGCCATTTTCACAAATGAATGGTATCTGAATGGAATTTTGTCTATGCCATGGATGCTCAGTAATTTTTATTTATGTTCGGTTTAGAAGGTGCTCTGTTCGAATCTTACCCGGGACACTAGCCACCCTGACTCGGGTTCTTCCTGATCTTCGTCAGTTCCTACAGCACATCCCTGGATTAGGGCACAATTTCTTACTCTCAAATCCTTTCCAGTTCAATATTTATCATACATCCTATGATTTGACGCTGTGTATACGTATATATGTACTGATAGCGTGGTTATGTGGACCGCAGAAATAAATATACAGTTAGTTGCATTAATTATCTATTTATATGTTTATAATTATAACATTCAAAATGTAACTTAGTAAGGAATGAAATAACTTCATTTCATAAGTCATAAATTTAACAGCTTACTCACTGAAATAAACTCGAATCATCGACAGATATTGAAATGTGGCAACACAGCATTTCCATTTCATGTTCGAAACACACAAATTCGCTTGAGTGTTAATCTTCACTCCTTATTTTCCATCACGTGTTTAATCAATTAGGCTATTATAAATTCAATGAAAGTCAAACGTGCGGGAAATGTAGCAGAAAAAGAAAAACGAAAACTGAATACAAGGTTTTCATCGGAAAACTTGAAATGAAAAGTTTATTTGGGAGACCTCTCCATGGAAGGGATGATAATATTAAAATTTAACTTAAGGAAGTAGAACGTAAACGTGCGGATTTGATTCAGCAGATTCAAGATGGTGTTCAATGATCGTCTCCTCTGAACACAGTGTTCAACATTCGGGTACTAACAATATTTTTTGACTAGCCGAGCAACTTTCAGCTTTCCAAGAAGTACGTTGCTTCATGGAATTACTTTGTGTCCGTAATCATGAGCTTACGTACGTTTGTAGGAAAGCTATGTATGATCTGTGGCTCCATGAACTTTAAATCTCGTTCGGCTCTGAACATCTGAATTCGATTTGACGTTTCCTTCTCCTATATCAGCGACTGCCATTCCCTTACATTATTGCGTATTAACGTTTATTGACAACGGTTGGCGGTTACGAATTTGGCGAACATTGTTACAGGCAAAATGTCTGTGAATTTCTGTTGTGGCGATAAGGCGATGTAGTCTGGTGCAACCCCTGACATTTCCTTCAAGTTCCGCCAGGCAATAAGCAGATCACAATAACAGGTGTACTTCCGATATTGCTAGCGAATTTTCTCACTTCGCCTTCTGACATTTCTTATACGAAACATATATTACTTAATGATCATACTTGACAGCTTTCCAATACATATCTTAGATCTATGCATTTCGCCTCAAAAAGGAACTGAACAACGGAGTCCCGTAACATATTTTGACATTGATATTGTTTATACTGTTGAATAAG
>NW_019735562.1:186939-241980 GCF_002891405.2 Cryptotermes secundus | reverse complement strand
CCCCCCCATCCATTATATTTTGATGCTGTTGCAGGAAAGATCACTACAGGGTGTTCCGTTTGCAACCTCTCCTGTCTCAGTGATCTGTGTAATGCCTCTGTACCATCCTCTGTTAAAGAGTACCATCTTCAGGGATATAATGCCTTGTACTTCGTTGATTTGGAGGAATATATCGCGCCCATCTTCAGGGTCGAAGAATAAAGCGAACAAGTTACCAGCTCTCACGTCACGTGTCTAGGTGTGATTCTACTCCAACCGCTTCTAACACCAGTTGTCATGTTTTAGAATGATTCTAGACGGGGTTTTGGATGGGAGATTAGATGTATTGACTACATATAGATTGTAACTACAAAGAACTATAACACTATCGCTAATTTCCACACTTCAGAAAATTACTACAGCACACGCTAAGTCTCTTCAGCCTGTTATGTCTTCATCAGTTGATCCCTGGTAACGGCTTCTAACAATAGGAATTCTTCAGCTGTACAGACCAGGTCTTCTCTTCACAGATTCCCTTATAACTGAGTAAGTTTTTAACCTCGTCCCGCTTATAACCCCTCTGTATGGACCACGTAGAAAACACAGCCTTTCTATTGTAGTTCAACTGGTGCTGCAGAGACATGTTTCCTGTGTCGTTACATAGCAACGGCCGAGGTGGGGACCAAAGAAAACACCGTTTTCAACAGTTCCCTTATTGTTGCAGTTCAACTGTTGCTTCTTAAGAATCTACTGCCTAGCAACGGCTGTTGTCTTGTTTGTTTCGCGGTCGTTGCCTAGAAATGGATCTATACGCCACGGAAATATTAATGTACTTGGGTGACGTTGGCAATACTGAAAGTGATGTCGGATATAAGCAAGACGATCCGTCCTTATTTTCAGCTTCTTCGGCTTTCATTATTTTTAAAGTAGTGTCAATCAAAATGTTATGACACGTTTAAGTGAACATTTTGTGAATAGAAAGCACACACACACATACAAAACGGCCATATGAGATCCGATTTTTATGGCCAAAGAATTTTAAAACTGTCGACAGTTACGGGAAGACGCGTGACAGTGTATTATGGTGATAAATTCATGAACCAGATGAAAGATTCTAGGTGGCCATCGGCTGTAAAATGTTTTGAAGTCAAGGAGCAGACCAATCAGTATATGTGGGGGAAGACAGGAGTTGCACTGATGAAAGTCCGCCAGAAATGACCATCTGTAAAGGAAAGAGACGGCACAGAATGACTTAATGCCAATCAAGAATATTTTGTTCTGTTAGAAAAAGAAAACTCGTGGACCGTTATGTCAGGTGCATAGACAGGACATTCCTAATTACTGTGTGACTATTTCGCCGTAAGTCATATTAAAATATACATTTAATGCGTAATCTATTTACTTAAGGGCTAAGCGACCTCCATAGTCCTCCGCGAGGGACTTTAAGCCGTGTGTCCCTTGTCGTAGATTTACAGCACGTAAAAGATCCTCATGTCTCTAGGAGACCTCTGAGCAAAATTAGGCAAAAGATTCCTGCCCAAGTAGTTTCCAATTCCTCCGGTATATGGGGAAGTATCGGGGACCACTGCCAGAGAGGTGGCCGACCTCGCTGGTCTTGGGCCCCAGATGGGGCTTGACACCGAAACAAAACCAGTCGACTGGACCACTCTCTGTTGTAACGTAATCTCATATGAGGTTTCAGCGTGTTTCTGAGAACAGGCCCACGTTTATTTTTGTCCTGAAACTGTTTTCTGACCTCGTAGGCTGTCCTCCCAATGTCATTAGCACTGAATGCTATGATTTTCGGATGTAAATGAACTGTTGTTGGCACATTCTTCAACAATCTAAACATGGTTTGGTTATCACAACAAACTTGTCTTTTTATGTCGCAGCGCCGAAGGGACGGATCATGTCCGCTGCGTTACTATTTACATTTTTAGCCTGTACTGACTGACCTGACATTTGATTGGTGTTCTGATATGTATTTTTCCCTGAAGTCTGTTGCGGTTGCCGATGCTGCTGATCAGAGCTGCGAAGAGCAGCACGGAATGATCGATCAAGTGTTGGGTACATCCTCCCTGCTGACGCCGGTGTTGTCGCCCGCAGGTTCCTTCTGCGCTGTAATTCCTGTTTTGCAGGACTGCAGCCTCTGTAACTTGCTGGGGGCACAGATTCTCCGTCTTGCAGGTCGCAATTGCAGCGGGTTAGGACACACTCTGAGTTCTGTTTCTCTGGGCGAGGTTCATCCCCACTCCACAGTCAGCGAGGAGGCTGCCTGCAGCGCACCCAGATGTGGCCAGAACCCTGATATACGCCCGTTTTGGGTCTGTAAACTTCGACTTTTATAACAATGTTACGGATTGTGTAAGATTTGAGGTTTTTACGGCGGTGACTAATGTCTGTCTTTTAGTACCTGCTCACGCTGATTCCTCGCTTGCGGATTTTCTTTTACCCTGAAGATGGAGGCGATACGTTCCTCCGAAACGTCGGTTAACACAATATCTACACGGCCACATCCCAGAAAACTGTTTTCTTCAATGTTACAGATTGTTGCCAATTCGAATATTTTTGGAGCTATTTGATCGCTTGCTATCATGAGTAGGTAGAGGGGGGGGTGAGACCCCTCATGCTGGAGTAGGACGTTAGGCGGTCATCTGTTTCACACTGGTGACATCGTAGTCTACCTCCTGGGGGGCTACAGTAGTGTCCTCGGCAGAAATATTGCCAGGCCGTTGCCTGATAACGACTTTAACATTTCTGTCGGTCTTCTTGTAAAATGTAACTCTATTTACTTCTCTTTATATAACCTCGGCACGAACTGCGTAGAGAATACAGCCTACAAATTTCCTCTCTTATTTCTTTCGTATATTCATTGCCGCGGAAACATGTTTATGGAGTCTCTTTTTAGTAACTTCCGTTTTTCTGGCTCTGCTATTCCGAATTTGAAAATAAATTTCACAATATAATCGACATACTGAATCGATATTTATGTTTTTAATAAAATCTCGTTATAGGAAGAAATGCGTGCCGTGAGATTAGTGTTCGTATCCCTGCTTGTGAATGGCAGACTATGGAACCGTTTCTTTGTACATTCCTATAAATAAAATGTAAGCGTTTAAGAATTAAAAATGTGTTTGTGCTTTATTTGTCGGTGACTGTAGTTTCTATTCCTGCCTGCAGCACGCAGTATACTGTTCATGGCAGAAAAAGAAAAAGTAAGGTAAACCACAGGCCTATGGGTTGATAAAATACTGTACATGACGCTTGCTACTGGTTTCAGCTCAAAAGACCTTTCTTACAAGATATATGTTGAAAGCTTATCCGGTTGGAAAACCGCGATATTTTACAGAATAGCTGAGACAGACAGACAGGCAGCAGCTTCAAAGAGTCAGATAGTCATGCAGCCAGGAGCTGCTCTCTCTCTTGGCTTCATCTCACGATTTTCTTTGAGTTCCTTCAATGCCGAGTCTCCTATGATCAGACGTCTTCATCCTAAACATCAGTTGCAGGTCGCGTTGCCAGTCTTCAATTTGTACATTCAAGGTAATGTGTACCCTGAAAAATGCGTTTTATAAATGATTCGTTCCTGTGATTTCGGGTACTGTAGTTTTTCTCCTGTTCTTGATGTCACTCTTCCCTCTCTTAAGGTTCGGCCACACAGAGCGCTACGTACGCTATGTTCCCTATGTTGGCTGCGTCCCAGAGTGTACACAGCGTGCGTAACGTACGTAGCGCTCTGTGTGGCCGAACCTTTACTCCCGCATCTACGTACGAGTATATTAGAGTTCTCATATTTAGCTGTCATTTTTCTGTTTACAAAATTGTCATTCAGGGTACTGCGGTATCAGCAAAGTCGGTGCACTGTTTCCTGTGCTTTCTTTGTTTTCAAGAACAGGAAAGTTTATCTGTAGAAAGCCTGGTGTTAGGGCCGCGCCATAGCTCAAGCGGTTAGTTGCTGGCTTCCCATCGCGGCGTCTCGGGTTCGATCCCGAGGTCTGGTAAAGTGGGATTTGTGGTGGACAAAGTAGCGTTGGGGAGCGTTTTCTCTGAGTACTTCGGTTTCCCCTGCCAATCTTCGTTCCACCAGATCCTCCATCATCATAATTACCCAGGGCAGGCTACAATAGGCCTATCAGTGGCCGCCGTGCCGAGTGGACCCAGTTGGACTCCACCCCCCACTAAGCGAATTAAAAAAAAATCCTGGTGTTCTTCCATAAATCCATGTTTTCCTTCCATAACTTAACTCTTTCCTCTTATAATACAGTGGTGCGCAGCTTTATATGTTCAGTGATGGAGGGTTTGGACGTCTAACTATGCTATGGGCACTAATATCACTTCATAATCTGTAATTGTACACTTGAAATAATTACGAGTACTAATAGTTATGACATTATTATTATTAGATTCTCAAGGGTTCTGACGATGGTGGATGACACAAAATTGCTGGGTTTTTGGATTTTTTCCATCATCTGGAATTCTAGGTAATAGAGGACACGACGTTTCGGAAACTGGATCTGTTTCCTTCTTCAGGTGATAAAGGAAGACACCTACTCAGTTGGGCCTCTTAGAAAGAACTAATCTCAATCAATGGTCCAGTGATTGAGATTAACAAAGATTCAAAGGAGAGACGGAGATGTTACTGATGACGCGCGTTCTGAGCGGCTATCGACAGTGTCGAATTTTAAATGGCAGATCTATCGATGTATCCAGGACAACCGAAGATTTCCGTTTAATCAGAAATAGTCATCAGGATAGGAAGCTGTGTAAAATGGCTTCAGTTTGAATACAGTGTGTTTTATTCGTGAAGAGCCTGGAATGTGATAACTTTGACTCACATTCATTGGAAAGCAACACAATTAGTCTACATAGAGAAATAAAATATATTGATTATAGTGTGAATATTTTTTCGAACCTTATAATAAAATTGTTTTTTAAAATTCTTACTATCTTATGTAAGATTTTTGGTTTTCACAGCGGTGACTATTAAGAATTCCGTCTTTTGATATGTGGCGCCGTGTAGATATTGTGTTAACCGACATTTCGGAGGAACGTCACTTCACACAAGGTCTACATGGCGCCACATTGTTCTTACTCTCTCTATAAAACTATTGACTCTTGACCTGTGACACCTTATAGTTTGGTAAATAGGTATCAAGGTTTCGGATGTATCTGCTGCCTCCATTCTCAGACTAGAAGGGTAATTCTAATCGGAAGAGTTATATGTTGTTGCTGGCTCCTGAACCAGTGATGCTACACTCGCTGCCCATCATTTACAAACCGAGTGTCGAACTCGTTACAGTAACCGGAACAGGGGCGTCCAGAAACCCGAGAATCAGTTAATCAAATGACCACATGATGATTCGCCTTGAAATATTTATTCATGGCCTGGCTACAATATCCATACTAATCCAGGCTGGTCCAACTTCTTGCCTTCGGCCCTCACCGTCACAACCCTCGGTCGTAACCCGCGAACTATCGATTCTCTCGTGGACTGCTCCTCCCTCCACACTCTATGCACTCTGTAGACAGAAGGATGGTGAGCTTTCCAGGGAGGTACAAAGCCAGGACGAGAGAGAAAGAGACTGGAGCTGAGTACGTGTAAAGGATCTGTGGTCAGCTGAACTTGGTCTCTGCTGGCTAAACGTAGCTTCTAATGTTTAAGTTATGAAATCATGTGTTTAAGCCAGGGGCTTGTATGTGCTTTGATAGTAGCCGTTACCCCGCCCAATTTTGTCTTTATTCATTGAGTTCGCCACTGTACTGCAAGATAACAATGGTGGTGAAATTATGATCTGCCTGAAACATAGCGGCACGCCACAGTCTAGTGAGAAAGCAATATTCTGATAAGTTTGCTGTATGGAGGTATCCGCTCAGGGACTTAGCCTGAGTTAAGTCCTTCTGTGGTTATCCTTAATCTCTCAACTCGAAATCAGAGAAACTGCATAAATACAGACCACGACCACCTAGTTCCATACTCTTTTTTTTTAATTCGCTTAGTGGGGGGTGGAGTCCAACTGGATCCACTCGGCACGGTGGCCACTGATTGGCCAATTGTAGCCTGCCTTGGGTGATTATGATGATGGAGAATTTGGTGGAATAAAGAATGTCAGGAGAAACCAAAGTACTCGGAGAAAACCCGCCCCAGCGCCACTTTGTCCACCACAAATCCCACTTGACCAGACCCGGGATCGAACCCGGGGCACCGCGGTGGGAAGCCAGCGACTAACCGCTTGAGCTATGGCGCGGCCATCCATACTCTTAATCAAAACCATTTAGGGCTACCCTTCAATCTCTTTTGACACTAATATAAACACTGCAGTAGAAACAGCGTCGTGAAATACATGTAAAGCTTCGCATCTAGGCTCTGAAATACTTCGAAATCGTTGTCTGCACAGCATTCACGCTCGCTGTTATCTCGTGATGTTGATATGAAGACAGCTACATTAAACACCATGAGAGAACGTACCTGTTGTTTTGCATGGATATGAAACTTAGTCTGTCACAATAAAGGAAGTCTTTAGGGTGTTTGAGAGCATAATGCCGAGGAAAATATTTGGATGAAAGAACAGTTGGCTGGAGAAAATTGTATAATGAGGAGCTTCATAACTTGTACTCCCCCCAGGTAATATTGGAATGATTCAATCAAGGCGGATGAGATTAGCAAGGTATGTAGCACGCATGGGAGGGAAAGAAGTGTATTCATATTTCTTGTGGGAATACCCAAAGGAACCAGACTACTGAGGTGGCACATCCGGATGTAGCTGGGGATAACATCACAAAGGATCTCAGAGGAGAAGGAAGTGAGGATGTGGACTGAATTCGTCCGGTTTAGAATAGGAATGAGTTGCTGGTTCTTGTTAAAATAGTAAAGGACCTTTGGGTGCAGTAAAATGCCGGGACTGGGCTGCTGGTGGCTTGTCAGGGACGACTCAACTGCACGCAGTTAGGTAATGTAAACCACTGAGTGTCGCTTCACTGTAGTGCAGACTCTTTCATGACTTCAAGAACTATGAAAGATAGAACTCATGTTATAGCCTCGCTGCGTCTACAAATAACAAAATGGAGTAGCATTGCATTGGTCTTAATACACCATATGGAATGTGCGTATTGCTGTATTTGTCTTGCCTAAATAGGCCTGCCAGATGGGCCTTCTCTCGGATCATTTCAGATGAGAATTTTTAGAGATCCCTTTTTACTGACGAACAGTTTACTATTTTCACAAGCTGAAACAAGGACGACTATTGGCTTCATCGTATTTGTCGATGTATCTGTTCACATGTAGCTACTTGGAAATAGCTGAACGAATTCTCCTAAAATTTTATAATGACGATTTCTACGAAGATATGTCCAGATATCTGGGTTAAAATTGGACGCTTCGCGTGAATATCTACAAGTTGTATATTTTGTGTCGTGGCTATAAGGAGTGAGTAGTTTGCCAAATATTTCTAGAGACAAAAACGTTTCGAACAGAAGCTGTAGGGAACGGGAACATACGAGTATTTTATGCCCATTACAAGTTATCCATAAGTTTACGATTTTCGAGATAATTAATCAATGGGATTTTTAAAATCTATGTGCAATACAAGTGTGAAATTACCAGAAAAAGTACCCTGCTTTTACATTTTTCTAAATTATTCTCTCCAAATTTGAGAAGGAGAATATATTTTTATTTCTCCTTACATTTTTCTCTACGTCATATCAATCTTTGTGATTAACGATATGATATAAGCCCCGTCCTAAGTGCAACAATTTATTGTAGGTCTCTCGTCTTGCTTTCTTCTACACTACATGTTTCGGTGTATACACTCACGTAGCTGTTACACTGCACTTAGTTTAAAATTTAAAAACCCAGGTCTTCCCAACTGTTCCCTTCGTCGTTGCTAACAGAATCTACTTCGCTGATATTTGTCTGATTCGTACATTATCTTTGTTACCTACACACGTCAATTTTGACTTCCATGAACTGGCACATTTAAAATCTTCAGTTCCAATTTTAAAAATTCCTTTAAAAATTGTTTTTTCTAAATTTTAAAATTTTTAAAATTTTAAATTCTCAAAGTTACTCGCCCTATATCTATAATGCTGCAGCGGCTACTTCTTGTTTTCAGCACTGTACAGGTGTTATTCTGTGTAGGCTCCCTGTGTGCGTGCCGCTGCTTATCTTTACTTTATGAGTAAACACAGAATTTTAGTCTTTGAAACGAAAATTCTAAGAAATATCTTCATGCCATCAAGAAACGCTGATGGCTCCTGGAGAATTCAAACAAATTATGAACTAGATAAGCTAATAAAAGGAAGGAACACGGTTAACTTCATCAAAGCCCAAAGAATAAGTTGGCTTGGACACATCTCAAGGATGGAGGCTGGACGAACAGTTAAACGAATATATGACTGGCAGCCTCACGCTATAAGAAAGAGAGGCCGACCTAAGATTAGATGGAAAGATGACGTAAGGGAAGACCTAAAGGACTTAGGAATTTATAACTGGTCAACTCGCACACAGGACAGAAGTAGCTGGAAGGAAATCGTTAAGCAGGCCAAAGCGTTCAAGAAATGGAGCTGTCGAGCCTTATTAGGAAGAAGATCAGTCTTTATGTCCGAGTCAATTAGATTCAAACCTGCTACTGAAACAGCCTCTTTATGTGATGCAGCTTTCGTTGTTGGAAATGTCACGTATTGATCAGACAACTAAGAAAAGTTATGTGTCGCTCGATACAGTTATCCCAGTTTAATTCAATGCTGAAGAAGCTTGACGTTCCCATTGTGACAGAATATCTAAAAGTTTAAATTTGTAGTCTACTGGAAGATTGTATTCCCAGTGGATTTCATTTTCTCTGACAGTTCTCTCGATTACAGACTCACTCGCTCTCCCAGATTCTATGCAGAACTTGAATCAGTATCCTCTCGCATCGTGTCCGGTCACGTGAGATCCATACAGATGTGCTGGCGCACGTAGTGAAATAAACACATGCTTTCCTATTACGTGAGCCACTCCGAATACACGGTGATGAGGGGAAAGGGCTCGACCTCACATTCGTTTCTAAGGCACGCCTGCAGTGGTACTCGTGGGTAATATGACCGGAAGAGATCTCCGGTCCCGCTGGTAAAAATGAGGCATAGAAACAATATGAACAGTTTATTTGAAACTAGGATTTTCAATATTCCGATCCTTCTCTTGTTCGGGGGTAGAAACGTATCGGTACATGAAGGAAATGTTGTAGGGGAAAAGGAAAGACAGATGAAGGACCTGTCAGGTCCTTTGTTTTTAACGGAAGGCAGATCCTAGAACAGATCTAAAGTATGTAAGATTTGAGGCTTTCACGGCGGTGATTATGAAGAAAGCAGTCTTCTGGGATTTGGCACCGTGTATATGTGGTGTTAACCGACGTTTCGGAGGAACGTATCGCCTCCATCTTCAGGGTAGAAGAAAAAATATAAGAAATCTGCAAGCGAAGAGACCGTGAGAACCGGTGAGAATCCTCTGTTCTACGTATCCCTTTTAACCCCCTTGCAAGTCTTGCAACCCTAACACTTCACCCTCGCCTTCCCTACTACTTCTCTCCAGTGGTCCAAGCAATCATCATTTCTTTTGTTAACTTCGTCCTGCCACTTGAGGAGAGACAGAACCGGGTAAGGAGAGAATAAGCAGAGAAGAGTGCGGTATATTTCCTGATTGCTGAGAGAGCAGAAGATGCCCACAAGCAGATGGGGTTGGGCAGGAGCTGAACTACAGGCTCGGTACTCCCCGCTTGTGACTGAAATTCATCAGTAAAGGGCGCCCGAGCATGTCACATTCACACAGCTACATTTCTGCTGTTAGGAGAATGCCCAACGCCGTCAGAAGAAAAGCCCGCATTTCGATCTCTCATGAGGAATTGTATTTACAGTACACCAAATGCGCTTTCCACAGCATACATACGTCTGAATTTCAACCTCATTAGCCTCCTGAATATTCTCTATCAAAGTTCCTTCTGCAGTCCTCCTTTGCAAGACAGCTTCTCGAATTGAAAATCTCGGGACAGACACCTGAACACTTGCACAATATTATTGCGAAATCATGTCTCTATATACTGCTGATTTTAGGCTTTCGCTGGGGTTGGTTATTGATGTCAATTCCATTTATGGGTTGTTATACCTTCTGTATATCGGCGGTGTTGTCCATGTTTCGGTGGTACGTATTTCTTCCAGCATCAATGTCGAAACCTGTATCGTGGGTGTTACATGTTTCATAGAAACCGCGACCGACTGCAGTAATGTATTTTGGAAAAAATGATGCGAAAATGGAGGGACACGCTGTAGCGTAGGTGGTTCAGGCGCTATGCTACAAGCCAGAAGGTCGCGAGTTCGAGTCCCAATGAGGTGGATTTTTTAATTAACCTGATCCACCCAGCCGCACTATGGCCCTGGGGTCGACTTAGTCCTAACACAAATGAGTACCAGGAATGTTCTGGGGTTATAGGGTATTTATTATATAAATATATATATTAATATATTTAGGATATATTAGTGGTTTTTAAAATATAACTATGAGAAACGTCAAGAGTTATTGTACTTTCATATTCATAAAAAATCTGACTTTAAAGTGTTAAAACTCATACCTCCATAGAGTTTCTTAATTTGTTTGGATTAATATTTCTAAAATATGCTTTTGACGTGGGTGGGTGGACAATATTAAAATGGATCTTATAGAGATAGGATGGGATGGTATGGATTGGATTGATCTGGCTCAGGATAGGGACCAGTGGAGGGCTCTTGTGAACACGGTAATAACCTTCGGGTTCCATAAAATGCTGGGAAATTCTTGACTAGCTGCAGTTTTGGCTTCTCAAGAAGGGCTCAGCTCCATAAGTAAGTAAGTATACTTTTGAGAGGCGAATTTTCCATTTTCCCTGGGTGATCAAGTTGTCCTAATTACTGTAACCTATTCTTGCCATCACTTGCTTTATAATATCGGCAGTTTGCTCTCAATAGTCGGTATTCTATCACAGCTCTCAAAGGACGAACCGCCGTTGTTTCTGTTAATATTTATGCATGTTATTTGCTATGTTGAAAGTAATCTGATTCGATTCCCTAGATAGGGGCTACGTCATTCTTCCATTAGAAACGGCAACCCCTTCAATTTATTTAAACTTCACGCAAATTGAGATATATTACGGTACAACGCAGCCGAAATATATTCTCAAAACCTTTCAGACAAGATTTTTCTTTATCGAAGCCCGTCAAAGGATACTGAGATAGAAAGACCGGAGAACCGGATAGATTTCATCCTTGGAGTGATACATGAACTGGCAAAAACGCTTATAATGTTCTTACTCCTTGGCGATGTAGGCCGATCCGACTCCATAAGCGATATGTATCATAAGAAAAGAAGTTTCCGCTTATATGCATTGTAGGTATGTGAAAGCTAGGACCATTATGGAAAGGAACTCCGAGAGTCCTCTGGATTTGCACCGTAGCAGTATGAGAAAGAGTTTTCATACTCCAATTTTTCTGACGTAGACAGAGTAATGGTTTGATATAAATATCCATTTTGGGAACAAAATTCAGAAGATGGCTGTGGAGTTTGAACGACATTCAGTTTAATCCTTGGAGATCAGAACAAAGAAGGAAATATTTTTTTGTACTCAGTAACATCAAATGAAACGTCTTTTTTACATTTGGCTTGTAAGTAGCTATGAAAAAGATACAAAGATATTGATTATTAAAACTACATTAATTTCTAGGACAGTATTTCTCTTATATGATGTGGGCAGATCATGTAGCACAAATGGGGGAGACGAGGAATATGTATAGGATATTGGTGGGAAAGCCAGAAGGAAAGAGACGCAGGGAAGACCAAGGCTTAGATGGGTGGATAATATTAGAGTGGATCTTAGAGAGATAGGATGGGATGGTAGGGATTGGATAGATCTGGCTCAGGATAGGGACCAGTGAAGGGCTCTTGTGAACACGGTAATGAAACTTTGGATTCCATAAAATGCTGGGAAATTCTTGAGTGGCTGCAGAATTGGCTGCTCCTCCAGAAGGCCTCAACTCCGTGAGTAAATAAGTAAGTATTTCTCTTATATTTTCTCCCAGTCGTGTCACGCCAGTTCTATTAACAATAGGTTCTGTTCAGTTCCCGTATGTTCAAGTAAATTTATTAGCAATTTAAAATTTGTGTTACGTGAGAATACCTGCTTGCAACTGAACAAATGACACAACTGAACCCAGTATGAAAAAATTTTTTCTAACAGGCAACAACATCCGGATTTCTCAGACACGTACTTCCGCTTTGTAACAGCCATGAAGAAAGCTACGAAATATTAACCTCAAGGCGACTGAGGGGGTATAAATGGCATTCCGTGATTTAGTGAACTGAATATTCTTTATTAATAGTCATTCTTCACAAAAATTAGTAAATATTATTAAATACATTCAAGAATTGCTGGGGTTTTTACGTTAATCATGGGCAAAATCTTTATCATTTCTCCACTCGGAAGACAGACGGACCGTTGTTGAGCACTGGCTATGCAACCAGCGTTACCACTGCCACTGTTAGCCAGGCTTACTTGTTCGTGAAGTGAGTTGTTTTGCGACCATATTGACAAACTGTTTTCTCTACCAAACTATATGATATTGCATATGGAAAAACTAATCTACAGCTATAGTTGCATTCTACTTCTCATTTCATCTAGGAGTGTAATATGCTCACGTTTTCTTGCGTGTAAATAGCTGTGGATAGTATTTATCATAATCCTGTCATACTATTTGCAGCAGAAGGAGTTCGGCATATGTGTGCCACCTTCATTACCCACGGGTGAATTATACTGTCACGTTCCGCCAGGAAGGCCGGACGATAAGACGTTCATCACTGGTCAACGGCTATCAATGCTAGAAATCCAGTGATTGAGAGACCCAACTGAGTAGATGTCTTCCCTTCTTACCTGAAGACGGAAACAGATCCAGTTTCCGAAACGTCGTGTCCTCTATTACCTAAAATACCGGACGATGGAAAAAGTCCAAACCCCCAGTAATTCTGCAAAGAGATTGTGTGTTAAGGTATAGTCATATCAATGTATCTGTGTGTATTTTGTCTCAACACAGCTTCTGAATACATTTACCGAATTTCGTGAATGCCGTTACCACAGCCGTGAGAGGGCAGGCAGGGGTTACGTTTACTGCTCCCCAGCAATCAGCATGTCAGGAATTGACAGTTCTCTGTGGCACTGAAGTGCAGCGTGACGAATGATCTGAGGAGGGCACGCAACTTCATGTTACAACACCCCGTAACATGGACACAGGAGAAATCAATACCGTATTCTTCCGCTTGGCGAACAGTTACAGCCACGAGTAAATGTAGGTGAGACTGAAAAGCGTGACCATATTTGCAGTTGTTTTAATAAATAATATTTTATCACTAAACTGTTTTAATATCTCAAACCTCTAAGTTTATGGCTGAAAATATTATCAGATGTAAATTGAAACTAGCGAGTACCATTACAGATTATATATAGACCTATGATTTTTATTTATATCGCTCACTGATGTCTCTAAGTTGATTTAATAATTTAAGGATAATTGGATTTCATAAGGTTCTGTTTAACAAAGTTTTCTTCCGAATAAAACGGTTGTTTCTCCATATTGTGTGCTTCAATTTCTGCGCCGTTTCCAACTGTCGGCCTATACGATGCAGTCGGTTTAATTTTAGTATCTATCAACATTATCCTTTCATTGCTAATCGCTTATCAAAGAAATAAATCCATGGACACAGAATAATATAAGTTTTCAGCGCAACTAAATTGAAGTTCATGCAACATACATCTGCCATCATCAGGAGTGGCTCCCAGTAGCAAGTTAAGACACTCGACAGCAGGGTAGTAATAAGTGAAAACTCAGCGTATATGCACTTCAAACAAGGACTATCTGCTTGCAAGAAAGCACTTAGATATTAAAAGCAAATACTTCGCAACAATACAAGAAGATATGATACAAACAGAATGAAAACGAAGAATCAGTAGGATTGTTAACAGTCTGGTTCATTCATGGTTTGACTCAATAATTTAGTTGTAGTGTTTATTTTATGTATATATTTTAAATAATGGTTATTGAACTTTTAATGGATTCCATGCCTATGAGACCCACTACTGAAGAAGGAAAATATATGTTGCCTAAACGTGTTGAAGGTTTATTGTTGTTGTGTTTTGGTTATTGTATTGTCTTGATAAGTAGCCACTTGGCATTATTATGTGCTTTATTTAAACGCATTTCTCCCGCTTGTAGTGAGGTTGTCTACTTCTCGGTCTGTGTGCAGTCTGCTCGATACTGTACGTGGTATGCCTCCACATATCCCAATCTGATAACTTTATCCTTAAACTCACTCTTATAATAGAAGAAGATAACCTGCAAACTCAGTCTCCTAGAGGATAAATGGCTGCAGGGGAGAGCATCGAATAGAAGGGGGAGGTTGGAGAATGAAATATTCTCCCTAGAAAGTAAAAGGCAATTTGCAGTGGCACATTGCTGCATGACCTTCAGATGTGCCAAGTGCAGTTAGGAGGCGAGATTAAATTTCTGCTCATTATAATCTGTGGCTATCAATATACTGAATTTCTGGCCATTGTTTCCAAATTTAGTTCGGTACTCTACAAATTTCTCTCTTTGAGAGCCCTCAGAATCAAAATCATAAGGTATGAAATACTAAACACCAGTATGTCTCACAATAATTTTATTTCAAACATCGTCCCTATTCAGAAAGTGTCAAATTAATAATTATTCAACAAAGCTTTGAATGCAGTTTTCTCATAGGTATTTTAAAGACTTGCACAATTATAGATTGCAGAGATCCGATTTGATGAAAACATCATTTTGTGTTGTACAAGGGAGACCCACAACGTAAACAAAGTGTTATTTGTAAATGCACCTGTATTTTACAAATTTCAGTGTTCCAGTCGATACTAAGTCTTTATTGAAGGTATATGAAAAAAGCAAATCTGGAATTCTGATAAAATTGAAAATAAACAAACTCCGTGGGGCACATGGAAATGGAAGGTGTGACAATGAAATAAACGGAAATACGAAATAGATGTTTGTTACTGACATCCGCGTGTAACTCAACCAAAGCTTTTTTATATCTGACTTCAAACTGATTGAATTACCGATCAGTATGATTTTAAATACAATCGTCTTCACATATAAAAAATTGATATGGTATAGGCCTATTCTGAAAAGCTGTTCGGGGCTACTTACGAAGCCTAACAGCATTCAACATACAAACCGCACACGCACGCACACATATATACTTATATAACCTGGCTAGATCGAGGTGGCTTAATGTTTCTAAATCCCACTCAGGTATTCCATACGGTATATTCGAATGGAGGATTAGTATTTCACGTGGTTTCCATCATCACAGGCTGATTAATTTCTTAATTTAGCAAATATACATTTCCCCAGCTGAATTCGAATCCTCGATACACTGTTCCTTATACAATTCATACAACTATACTTATAACATAAAGAGCGGAAAAAAACGTAAAATTACAAAGTTAAATAGCGTGTGTACCATATACAAATAATAAATAATAAAATAAAATTTGCTGTAAATATTTTTAAGAAATATTTTTTTTTTTGTAAAATTTTATAACTTATAACTGTGAACCATCAAACAAACATGAAGCTAGCTAATTTAATTTATTGTCGTGATTTTGAGGATGACGCCAAGGAGCCGAAACATATAAACATAAAATTTTATCTGTTCTATTAAATTTCTTACACTTAATGGTTTGTTGGGCCATTAATTGAATCGTTACTCATCAGTCTTCTTCACTGTTATAATTACTTGCACCTCTATCCTAGGTCAAGTATCTAGGTCCCTTGTCAAAGAACTCTTCCTGCTAGAGTCGAATACAAACTCAATACAAACTTGCCGACGTTGGCTTGTTATATCGTTCGCTCGGACGCAATAGAGAACATCTCCCAGAGTTCGATTTCACGTGTTCTATGCTTGTTACGGCGGAAATGCATTATTCCCGCTGTTTCAATCAATCCGTTGTTACAGATATCCCACACAACGGTCTGTTGGTATTCAATTCGTCGCTGTGGGAACTCAACAATTGCCATGTGTTCGTTGTTGCTGAAGTATGCATTCCCTTTGCAGCCGTTGCGAAGCGATGGACGTCATATAGCACGTGATAATATTATATTATGTCATGTCATGTCGTGTTATGTTATATTTAGTACTCCAAGTATTTAGTATTTCTTGTCGCGATATGCCCCGTTTGTTCCTGACAGACTCTACTGATATTTATACTTGTACTCTTTGAAAAGATGCTACCATTTTTAATGAGGACTTACTTCAGGTTTGAAGTCTTACTCGCACAGGACGAGCGAATGCGCGACAGCTTGTATGGCAGACAGTAGCTGTAACTGGGCAGATTTTTTTTTCCTTGGCACTACAGCCCCAGTGGGCCTAGGACTACCTCCATGAACTTCTCCGTTCACTTCGGTTTTTCTAGATCTTACACATTCGGTAGGACTCCTTGGGCGGGTGATCAGCTCGTCGCAAGGCTTCTACCTGTACACAAACACAGAAAAACGCACACACACAAATTAACATCCATGCCCTGAGTGGGATTCGAACCCACGATCACGGCTTCCAAGCGAGCGAAGACAGTGCATGCCTTAGACCGCTCGGCTACCGTGACCGGCAACTGGGCAGATTACTGTCTCCGTGTAATTTGGTAGATAGGTGCCAACATTTCGGAGGAACTGCTGACCCTGTTACCAGAAGAGACGAGTACCCTTTTACCTTCAATACAGGCAGCAGACACTCTTGTCTGTCTACAAAACTACACGGTGCCATATCCCAGAGGACCATACTCTTAATGCTCACCACAGGAAGAACCTCAGATCTCAAACCCAATACAATTCTGCCGCCATTTTCTGATTTCGTTTTTACCCTCGGTATAAGTGGGCGATACGAACCAGGTACTGGCATAAGCCCAAGGCAAACCCCACCTGTGCTTCAATCAAGCGCCACTTCGTACAAGTGACACGTCTCCTGCAGGTAAATTGGTATACGTGAGAGGAATATTAGTGCGCCATTTTGTAGTAAAAACTCCTCAACTCCTCCCAGCAGCTCGAAGCCTCATGGCCTTAACATTCTTCCTGTTCTCGGAAACAGAAATTATATTAATTTCGTTTCATGTTGATGACAAAATTAAGTTACTATTTGTTTAATTTTAATGATTAGTTGAAATCCCATATGCCTATATCATCAAACTGCGCATGCGTACTGATGTACTGAGATCTGACGCGTGTGTAAAGAGGATTTGCTGTAACATATCCGAATTGTTTTCGTTTTTTTAACTTCAAGATTTCGGCAACGGTTTATGGCAGTATACACTGACTATCAGTCAGGACTTTTGAAAGTCGCCTGTCTAAATTACAGATATACACGCTTAGCCTAAAAGAAATATACACATTCAAAGTTTTACAGAAAGAAGAAGGGCCACAACAGCTTCTGCTCCTCGGTGATGACGTAAATCCATTCGGAAGTAACCTGAATACGATTAAGGAAAAGAGTTAAGCTATGATTGGCTCCAGTAGGGAGGTCCGCCTGAAAGTAAACACAGGGAAAGGTATTTTTTTTATTGCTAGTGGGGTGGGACTAAGTCCCTTGTACTGCGGCCACTTCTGGCCTATTGTACCAGCCCCAGATGATACGTGAGGGTGATTGTGGAGCAATTGGTGGAATGAAGATTGGCAGGGGAAGCCGAAGTACTCGGAGAAAACCTAACCCAGCGCCACTTTGTCCACCACAAATCCCAGTTGACCAGACCCGGGATCGAACCCGGGCCGCCGCGGTGGGAAGCCAGCTACTAACAGCTTGAGCTATGGCGCAGCCTTAGGCGGGTAAATAAGCAAACAAATTGACTAACTCCATGGAGTTGACTCCTTCTTAAGAAGCTGTCAGTCGCTCCATACTTCATGGACACCAAAAGTGTTAGCAAACGCCCTCCACTGATCCCTATCCTGGGCCAGATTAATCCATTCTATACCACCCCATCCTGTTTCTCTAATGCTTATTATAATATTATTTCCCACCTACACGTAGATCGTCCTGGTAATCTTTCTCCTTCTGGCTTCCAACTAAAGTCCAGTACATATTCCTCTTTTAGCATATATGTGCTACATGTCCTACAAATCTCATCCTCCTTGACTTGATCATTCTAATTATACTTGGAGAAGAGTACAAGTTATGAACTTCCTCATTATGCAGTTTTCTTCAACCTCCTGTCACTCCATCTCTCTCCGGTCCAGATATTTCTCTCAGCACCAGACGATTTAGCTAAATAGTTAATGTAAATATAGAGAAGTAAATAAAAAGCCAACAGCTAGTCTGTTTCTGGAAACGCGTCATCCTACGCCTGTTCAGTACAAACACATTGAGGCGGGAAGTCAAAGGGAGAATGTAAGCGACCGGCCTGAATCCTTTGCCTCTCGGATGTGTATCGGTTCTGTTCCTGTTCAGCGAAGTCTGCAACATTGAGGTTGAGCCCATTCATGAAGAGAGGGTCTATACATCATACATGTATGAGAATTATGGAACCGCTAACATCACAACAGATGTTTGGTACGAGGCAGTCAATCAGTATGTACTTAGTCGGCTATACTCGTTTCTGCGCGTGATAAATCTAAACACTAAGAGGCGATATGTGAATGAATGTATCGTGACTAATGTAGAGAGAATGAGATTGGAATTGTGAGGAATGAGATGTGGCTATATTTCTTTTAGTTTTGCATCTACAAAGTTTCGTAATAGTCGCTGCCCTGAAATACACTTCGAAATTGTACCACGTTTCGTTTCATGAAACATTTTCCGTTGAATGATTGGAAAGAAAACTCAAAAGGGGGAAAAATTGTTTAGACTATAAATAAATCTCTATTTGCTTTAATAAAAAGAGACTTGCTTAATTTTTAGTTAATTTCTGCTATAACAATTTAGGGATTGTTACCTTCCATGGAGTTTGTTGCTGTATGAAATCTGAGTTTAAGTATAAGCTTTCGGAGTTTTGAAGAAATATGTTTCACTCTTAGTCACGTTGAAGACCAATGTGAAAGAAACAAGAACTCTTCTGTAGAAACGAACAGATAAACAATTAATAAATAAACAACAAATAATAATCTTACAGTTTTTATGTACTCAGTCCTTATGAAGGTGGAAGAAAGAAATACTCAGAATTAGTAGCTCTCGGTCTTCTTCCATCATTCCGTATTCTAAAGAACACTAAATAACACAACTTTTCGGGAACTGGGTCTATTTCCGTCCTCAGGTGAGGGGGAGACACCTACTAAGTTGGGTCCGTTAGAAAGAGCTAACATCAGTCACTAGATCCAATAGAGTAGGTGTCTTCCCCTCACCTCAGGATGTAAATAGACCCAGTTTCCGAAACGTTGTGTTCTTTAGAATACTGAGTGATGGACAAAGTCCGAAATTCCAGTAATTCCTAGTTTTATACACCGTCGTTAGAACCCTTTACAATTTACTTAAGAAAAATAGTTTCGGAAGAAAGTAAAAACTAAATGTTGCACCGAAATGAAGATTCATGTTGTGTTTTTCACCCAGAAGATAGAGCTATTGTGCTCGTCCTAAACATCTGTACCCATCTACTGAACTGTAATATAGTGCCACAATCCAGAATTCCACAGTATGAACGACGAAGGAGCGTGTACATGAATTCTCAATAGCATGTAGTAAAAGAACAGTCGATTCCCGTGTCCAGACGCCGTTTGATATCAGCGTACAGTATATAATTCAGCCCGAATATGAAATGCACTTTCTAGGCAGGACTCATTAAGATCGTCAATAAATCTTTGTCTCCCCGAGGGGGCCATATTTTTTTCTGGATTTATATGTCACAGTTTATCTCATTTATCTAGGCTATAACTTGATTTATACAGAGTGATTATTTTTAAATGGGGCATTAAAACCCGGACTCAAAGCAAGTATTCCTTGGTACACTGTTTTGTGGTTTGTTTCACCGCAAGTCCGTGCGTTACCGCTGCCATTAATAACTGAAACTTTTTATATCCTCCACGAAACGTTTGCGATTTTATGCGTCGAGTTTAGACGTGTTAATAAAATGTGCGAATATCGTCAGAAAATTGAAAGATAAACCCCATTTTCATATCTCTGCTTTCAAACGAAGTACTTTTTTATATCACTGTGTCTGTTAGAGGGAAGAACCATACGCCTCGGCACAGCGATATCGCAGGAAGTTCGAGTAAGGGAATCCCCTGAATGTCGCCTTCATCACGTGCAATAGCAAATGTCTTTATGAGCAATGTTGTTATACCGACACAAGTATACAAAAATTGAATTGTTGTACATATGAAAATTGGTTAAGCGATACAAATATTTACATACAAAAAGTTGTCCCTGTGCTTAACTAATTAATCACTACGCCATGAATAAATGTGGGGGAATGGCTGTGTATATCCACTTTTTAATTTATCTCGACACCAGTTGGAGGTGAGTAGTCAGCTTCACGCTCCTGCCGCTTTAACCCCGGGGAAAGAACCCACTGTATCCGGTGGATATGAGGCTGGATGGGCCCCATAGCCCTTCTGGACGACGTGGATTCGAACACCGACTCCTCGGATGTCCAGTTCATTGCCAGTCGCTATACCGACTGCCGTATCCCGGCTCCCACAATTATTTACATACAATTATTAAATTGACAGTAATTCGTAAAAATATATAAATTGCTGGATTTGATGCTCTCTCGTCTTTACTGTTTTGGATGTAACACTCTGTAGTATGGTGAACGTCAGCCAGACTACACGGCGCTATATCCCAGATTAGATAACGCTTCTGGATATATAAATTGTTATTAAATTTATGAAAATAAGCACCATTTCCGTGATACAGAAATATTCCTGTGCTTTGTAACTACATACGTTCTGCTTCAGGTTACTTTTATTATTTTTGAGACCGTCTTAATGGAATTATTAATATGTTTCATAGAAATTTTTGTTTAAAAAGTAAAAAAATTGGTCACTCTAAGGATAGGATTACTGAAATAAATGAAATTTTGTTAACAGTTTTGTTAATCGTGCTTTTACTAACTCCATTGAGCGTCTTGAGAAGCTGATAGTTTTTTCCCTGAAACTGAAATTTCGTTTCCTTATTCTAAGAAGGCACAAAATTGTTGCACCCAGAGCCAGTGAAATCTGCCACTAAAATCCATTTCAATGCTCTCCTCCGATTGTCGCCTACACAGTAGGTCTCAGAAGTGCTCTCGTTCCTGCCGGGTTCCCATTAAACACAGAAATAATGCCATTTCTTAAATAATATTTAATGGATGGTTTATACGACGGATTTTTGGGTAAGAGCAACTGGAATGTGAAGCTAACCACTCACCTCCATGTTTCGAGCTGTTATAATTAGAAAATATAACATCTCAGTGCCTAAATGAAGCAACCCTACTTCCTCTTAACACAGGTAGGCCAATTTGTCCTAGAAATTATTGTTACATCGCATTCTCATGAGGATAGAGAATTCCATTGCAGTTGACCAGAGCGGGCTGTGAGTGCCAATAGAGCACCATGCTTACGCAATGATACTCCCTTCTCAGTGCGGACCTCGAGAGCTTAGCCAGGCTTCACCCCTGTGCAAGGGAGAGCACACAGGAGAAACAGAGGGAGAGAGAGAGAAAACAATGTAATCGGATTGAGTCCAGTGGTCTTCTGTACCCAAGAGGGGACTCACCCGCCACGGAGTCTGACCCTGGATTACAGGTCATCTCACCCGCTCTCTCTCTCTCTCTCTCTCTCTCTCTCCCAGCACTGTTGTATAATGAACTCCAAGGGAAAGGAAGGCTCTATAATCCAACCAGGCATAAGGGCACAGACGGCACTGAATTGGGAAGGCCACCGTTAATTAAAAAATCTCTAGGGACTGAACATGCTGCGACCGAGGATTGAACATAATTTACTATTTTTTTTTCTCGTTGTTTTTTATTCGGTACATACGCCCATAGTAACACAAATGATATGCTCTGTGTTGAAGCATGTAAACTCAAGCAAGGATTGTGGTGTTACAGCGGCCGGTGTAGGATGGGCCACGTCTCAGAAAGTCTTGCCTTATGAAGGAAAGAAGGGAAAGCCCTCGCACTGTGGACAGCTTCATTCAGTTCTCTGTTCTGATTGAACCGAAAAGAATAAATTTCAGATTTCGTGGACAGGAGGCAGCATCTTTGTAGAGACCGATTTCCCTTTGATGATACTGACAATTTTTAGAAAGGAAACTCCCATGGGACTGTGTGGAATGAAATTACGACACTTCCTTCTGCGAATCACAGACGATTGACTGTTGCGTTATTAACACGTTGTCTCAACTCTCTTCAATTTATAACGTCGAATGATATGAAAAAGTAATCTTGAATGGTAAGTACTATAAGGTTCCGTTTTTGCTAGTGCGGACTCAGGTGAAAGTGTTAGAAGCTTTTCCCCTCAACTAGAGCGGCAGTTTGCTTCATGCCTGCTGCATCTAGAAACGTGTAATATTGTACCTCAGCGTCATGTTGCATTAACATCTCGCTCGTTCACTTATTTCCTTCTATAATGCAGACACAATAAAAGGGACACACGTTACGCACAAAGAAACAGCCGTAACGCCGCAGCACGAAGCTAGCATGAGCAAAGTGCGGGCTTACGTTCTCCTCCAATACGCCATATGATAATACCATGCAGATATACTGACGTGTGAGCTTATGCAGTGCAGTGATTTCGATGAATTAACGGTTGCCTGATGATGGCCTAGTGAGGCCGAAACATGTAGCAACAAATAAATAGAATATGTGATCTTTATGACATTTTATGAATTTTAAATGTGATTGTAAATTACATTTTAAAATAAAGCGTTGTGTTTGGTTTAGAGACAGAGCGAAACATTAGTGTAAGTTACTACATAGAAGGATCAAAGATGCAACACTAGGCATGCAACTCAAGAGACTGAGTAAACTCGTAGAAAGGAGATGGTTATTAGTATGTTCCGGGATGTGGTGCCGTGCAGTCCGATAGAAGTTTACCGGCGTTTAGGACGTTGTGACGTTTCTCCATCTTCGGGGTAGAAGAGGATTCTGAGCCAACATAATACAAATAGACAGCATGGAGAAGAGAATGTTATGTAATGCTACAGAACAACGGAGGCTGGAAGTCTCAGAACTGAATTTCTTCATCTCTGAACTGTACGTCTGTACTTATGGAGTCTTTACACGATTGGATCGTCCCTGAACGAAAGGGGGAAAGCAACACGGCAATGTCTTCTTACTGCTTGTAAAGGTTTCGCAACGGCTTTATAAATATTGGATGAAATCAACTATTTGTTTGTTTTCTTGGTTTCTAGGCAAGAGAATGAAAAAGGAAACTGTGTTTTTTTTTCGTTCCCCTGTCGCGTTAAGCCTTGACATGGTTTACGCTATGTCATCCAAGTGTTGCCATGACGACACACGACACTGTCAGCAGAGATACACAAACTCGCTTCAGAATTCCTGTATCTCAGCTCACATCCACACTCTGCGTCTAGTTGGGACAACCTTGTGTTGGGAAATGGGAAAACTTGGCGTCAACTGAGGCAGAGAAAATTATATAATAAAAGAAATACAGCAGACATTTTGTAAACTCCATGGTCACACTTCGGCATATAAAAAGCCCAAAGGACTCTGGCTGCTCCGACAGAATCTTCCTGTTGTCTACATTACGCCTTTGAAAAGTTCCATATTTATGAATATTTCAGTAGGTTAAAGAGTAAAGTTGTACACACAGGAGACGTGAGAATCACGGGGATTGAGAAATGAAAGGAACTCATCACGACCTTCGGTCCCGAACTCAGGACTGCATCACAAATCACCTAACTCAATGTCACAGCGTCGACATTCACTCACCTATTCAAAAAATTCCCTCGCCTTTTATGAAACCAGAAGATTCACTACTGAGCCAAAAAAAAAATATTGGACCATATGCAGAGTCAACTAAACCCAAGTAACTCGTGCGGCCTCATACATTACTCCCTTAAGATACATTTTAATATTGCCTTCTCATCTCCGCTTCGACCCCTTGATATGAGATTTTAGGACTAATATTTTATATTCACTTCTCTTGCCTGCTATGCATGATGTCTGTTCCGTCTCATCTGCCTTGATTTAAGCACCGCCCTCTCAACGAAATAGCATGGAGCAGATACTGCTATTCAGCAGCACATGGCCGCTCAGCTGCTTGCGAACATTTCCACCTTTCATAGAAGCTGCAGGCTACGAATCTGTAACTTTCCTGTACTGTCGACTTAATGATTGTTCCTTCCTTCTCTTAGTCTTCATCCCTGAAGTTGGAGGCGACTTGGTCTTCCACCTTGGCTGACTTTCGCCGGGCTGCAAGGCTTTATATCCCAGAAGACTGAACTAATCTTCAGCCCTTCCGTTGCAGTCTTATTATGTTTTCGCGGACTGAATTTTCTCTCTTTGATCTAGACCGTGTTATTTGTCTCATATCTTAAGTCAAATTGGGGTTACTTTGCTGACATTGTCTTCTGCTGTGCTGTATCTAGGCGGGAAATCAGGCAGAAATGCAGAGCTCTGTAATAACACGGATTTTAGTAAAATGGAAAAACACGAAATATATATTTTCGGTTGATAACAATGACAGATGAATAATTTAAAATTAATATTTGAATTTTATACCGTGACATAATATAAACACATGCATAAGTGAGAGTGGTTAAAAAACCTAGAATTTATAATCATTGAAACCCATAACATGTGTCACAAAATATCAAATGTTTTCAGTGCTTGTTTCTAATATCTACATATGATAAAGTGCTTTTACACTAATATACTGCAAGCCGTCTGTAATACTATAACAAATTATTTTTATTTTTTTTTTTATTGCTAGTGGGGTGGGACTAAGTCCCTTGTACTGCGGCCACATCTGGCCTATTGTACCAGTCCCAGATGATAGGTGAGGGTGATTGTGGAGCAATTGGTGGAATGAAGATTGGCAGGGGAAACCGAAGTACTCGGAGAAAACCTGCTCCAGCGCCACTTTGTCCACCACAAATCCCACTTGACCAGACCCGGTATCGAACCCGGACCGCCGCGGTGGGAAGCCAGCGACTAACCGCTTGAGCTATGGCGCGGCCCTTATAACAAATTACGTGTTCTATTCCCTCCTACTATAACGCAGTCGTACATCTCAATCTTCTGCTATGGGAACCACATCCTGCAGGAGCTTCCAAACACTCAGGCTGATATATTTTGACAGATAATTGCGGATTATCTTGTAAACCTGACCATTCAACGTCACCCATTTTTGACACATGTTCTAAGAGGCACAGAAATCCAAGTTATACGTCCTAGACAATCCGCAAAATATTCAAAAGTAATTCCCATATTCAAACCCTACTTTCGGACCACATTGAAACCTGTTTCTTTGTGTCAATTTTAATTTTATCTCCCGCCTACATCTATGTCACGGAAATGATGTCTTCATTTTTCGGTTCTAGCTAAGGATATCATAAATCAAAGTGGAACGCGGCTATGATAAATGATATGAGATAATCAAATGCTTAGAATTTTTCAGAGGCGTATTAATCTTCCATTTCTTCCATTAAATTCTCATCAAGCACTTTACAAATTCTCCTGACTACAATTCTGAGTCCCTCGTAACATATCGCTATACTGGTTCTTTGGTGTGCTTGTAAAATATCCTAGTATTTTTCTCCATGCGCAATACTAGTTCCTTTTCCTACAAATTGATTCTGTATCTCAACCATGACCTTATGTGTAATGACCAACTGCATTAACGATTATTGGTTTCCGTGACTCGCCAAGCTGTCGTTACTGAAGCCTTCCGCTCTAATGTCACGTGACCGTAACAACATTGAGATGCTGAGTAGCCTGCAATACAGCGTTGAGTGTAACATAAACAGGGTTAATTGAAACTTGTATTTACAAAGGATGGCCTAAAAATGATATCTCAGGATCTGTAGCTCAGAACGCTGTTACTTTCCACGCTTATGTCCACTCCTTTATTTCTCTTGTACATAATATATAATGTAAGTTTTCAGAGCATTTGTTTCTACCAAAATTCGACACAATTGTCCACTTGGCTGAAACTCAGACTTCCAACGGTGAGGACAATAATTCCACAAGCCGACAATCCTTAACTGCATGCAACGGAAACGTCCCAATATATCACTTCTCAGTTACTAATTTTGGGGAGACGCGGTAGCGTAGTTGGTTGAGGCACTAGGCTTCAAGCCGGAAGATATCGGGTTCGATTCGTGATGACATTATTGAATTTTTTAATACATCTAATTTTTCCAGCCGCACTATGGCCCTGGGGTAGACTCAGCCTGTAACAGAAATGAGTACAAAGAATCTTCCCGGGGGGTAAAGGCTACCGGAGCGTAAGGCTGACAACCTCACCTCCATCTGTGAACCGATAGAAGTGTTTCCTGAATTCCCCCCCCCCCAAAAAAAAATTAGTATTTCAAAATATATAAATATTGTAACAGCTTTTTTTTTCTCTGTTCTGTGAGTTTTCCTAGTTAGTGTTCCCAGCTTCAGTGGATCATGACGAAATTCTGCAGATATTCTAGCGTTAGGGAATGTTCCGAAAGTAAATACTTCAAGCTACCTGTGGAATTGTAAATAGGAGACCACCCTCGTACGTTAAAGAATGCTACCCCGACTGCCAAACGAACCCTTCAGGTTTTAGTTAGTTTTCTTCAATTCCTTGAGGTTGGGGTGAGGCTGAGTCCGCTTGGTGCGTATGCCACTAACTGGCCTATTCTAGCAGCCCCGGTTAATACATGATTAATGTTGAATAATCGGTGGAATGAGAATTGGCAAGGGAAACCGAAGTACTCGGAGAAAAATTACCGCAGTGCTATTTTGTCCACCACAAATCCCACATGACCCGACCTGGGCTCGAAAACGAGCCGCCGCATTGGGAAGCCAACGACTAATCACCTGAGCTAGCCATTCAGGTTACAACGAAAACAAAGTGTTGAGAAAATTTTGTTGAAAATAGATCACTCATGTATCGGTATAAACCGTAATTTGTAATTTTTACTAGCTCCCTTTATAGAGGAAATCGCACTAAAGACCATTGTGTTCTCTGAAGTAAAAACGAGTTTTAAAAATGAAGATTCTAATTAGCTGCAAGTGTCAGGTTTCGAGACGTTTAGAGTAGGGAGTTTTACCTTCGTATATACAAAGAATTGCCGGTCACGATAGCCGAGCGGTCTAAGGCATGTACTGTCTTAGTTCGCTTGGAAACCGGGATCATGGGTTCGAATCCCACTCAGGGCATGGATGTTTAGTTTGTGTGTGTGCGTTTTTCTGTGTTTGTCTACAGGTAGAGGCCTTACGACGAGCTGATCACCCGCCCAAGAAGCCCTACCGAATGTGTTTGATCTAGAAAAACCGAAGTGAACGGAGAAGTTCATGGAGGTAGGCCTAGGCCCACTGGGGCTGTAGTGCCAAGGGGAAAAAAATACATATATACAAAGAATTAGATTATCAGTGCTTCGTACGTTTCTTGGGGAGGAGCCAGAAAATGTGAGTGCAGATGGACAGGCAATTGCAGAGAAACAAGTTGAATCGCTCATACAGAATGGATAATTTTCAGTCCAGTGTGACATACAAGTTTACAACACTTCAGTTTTTTCACCTTACATGTTTCAGTTCAAAAGAATCATCCCCAGAGGCGCACAAATCAAATGAATCGTTCATTTTTCATGGAAAAGGCTGAAAAATGAATAATCCTTCATCTTTTCTTCAATTCTTATGAACTGAAGCTTCTTATCCACCCTTTCCACTACTCACTCTATCTTAAATTGGAAGACAAATAGTGTTACAATAAATAATAAAACAGAAATTTTACCAGTCGAAAAGTTTCCGATTTTATCAGACAAAAGGATGATGTTTGAACTTCATTTCTTTTCCACTCTCACCAAAATTCCACTTCTGTCATCGCTCATGTTTCATTTCCTTGTCTTCATTCATCTGAGTGCAAAGGATGTGGACTTGATCGTCTCTTTAATTTGGAACTCCATCCTGTCCCTCCAGCCTTCGTTTGCCCTTTCTAATGTGCCTCCTTTGTGTGTGTGTGTGTGTGTGTGTCTCCTAATTCTCTCTCCCTCACTGACTTCTTTTCTACATTAGACTTAATTCCCTTTTCTTTTTTCTCTTCCATTCTAGTTTCATTACTCCCCTTTCCATCCATTTAGCCCATTACTTCCTTCACTTTCATCTTCTCATTTTGGTAATCGCGAGTTAGTCTGCAAGAGAACTGTCAGTCCGAATTTCTTCTCACTTCCAGACGTGTTTCTTTCAGTCCAGTCAACTTTCTTACGGTATTCTGTTATATAATTCGAATTTAAAAAAAAACATTCTCTTTGTACCGATCTCGATATCTCTTTGATTTTATATAAAATCTCCACGTTTTATATCTCCCACTTTGAATGTTATTCAACAGCCATCGGAAATAAAGCACCAGAAACAATCCAATTACCCCGCTGCTCAAGTTTAATAGACGTTCTTAGTGTCAACACTCGGTGTTGTTGCCATACCATAGCATCTTCGTGGTGGAATCCTAGTGTATGTTCCTAGATATCCGCAGAATATAAAAATATTGTTAGTAATATGTAAATACATTTTGTTATATAGCTCACAAATTATGATTATGGCGACGTACTTTGCCTCATTCTCATGTTCGTCTCCCACATATCCCGATAATCCTCTCAGAACTGTGATATTGCATACGCTCAATTTATTAAAACTGCAGTCTTCTGATATGTATAACGCCATGTAGGAAACCATCTACGAGACTAGAAGACATCAGTAGTAATATTTATTTTGGTGAGAATATGAAATGTTGACATTTATTCCTTATATTTTTTGTCAGAATATTGTCAGAATACAATAAAGTTAAAAGACGTGGCAAATGGTTCAAGTTACGATGGTACTTACGAACCCTGATGTATTGCTATTAACAGTGTGTTATGCATTTTCAGATCACATGTCATCGCTCTGCAAGAACCACTTCCTGGCGCTGCTGTACCGGAAGATAGACGGAGCTGTGCTGCAGTCTCAGAACGAGAGGAACCTCGATTGCGTCATCACCTTCCAGACCCATTCCATTCTGCAGCGCTTCATGCTGCGGTTCGATCTCCTGCAGCTGGACTGCAATGACCATCTTTTCATATACGACGGTGCCCATGCCGTCGGAAGCTACAAGGTACTGCTCTCTGCTTCCCTATATAACGAACTCACTCCTTGGAGCAGGATCTCAATTGAGGAGCTCAGCTAGTCAAGATATAGCCTTAATTACTCTGTCCACAATATCCTGCCACTACCTTTCCTAAGCCAGGTTAATTCGATCCATACAATTCCATATTATTTCTTTCACATCAATTTTAAAATTATCCTCCTATCCATGTCTAGGTCCATCGTCCTGTTTTTATCTAAATCGCCGTCCTGTCTATGTTTCAAAACACAACGTTTCGGAGACGATTCTGCCTCTGTCTTCAAGTGAAACCTACTCTGAGTATACTGAGAATACAGGAAGCCCGCACTAGTGACACATACACAAGAGTAATACGTCACACAAAAACTATGATAGCAGCAAAAGCGTGCAACGACAGCATTCCAGTCATGAGATAGAACAAAACATTAACTGCATGAAAGCACTGTGGACAAGTGAACAGTGCAGTGGTCTCCCCCAAAACAAAAAAAAAAGTCACTTGATGATGGCCCATATGCGGACGAAATATATCGTAAATTAGAAAAATATATACACGTAGAACTAGAGACGTTTTAGAAATTACGATAATCCCTTGTAATATACAAAATATACCTTTAGTGTCCTATTGACATTTTCATGAGTTTAACATCACAAAGTATTAAAACACATTTTTAGTGAGTGACATATTCTTGATGTCTTTTATATTGTTGCGTTATTGGCGGGTACTTTGATACTAAGGATAATGCCTCGATGCAACGGGATGCTGAAATATTATAAAATATAAAACCTACTGAGTTGGGCCAAATAGAAGGAGCTGGTCCCTATCTCTGAAAATAAGAAATATAAACAAGACGGTGTCTCAGATAAAGACAGGACGATGGATAATGTTCAGAAACATTATATTTGTAAAAATGTATCATGAGCACAAATTTTAGATCGTAATTGAAAGCTGTTATTGATTGTAAGGCAGTACAGACTAAAGCCGTCGAAATGTGGCAGCTGGCAGAAATAGTTCTGTAATAGTTTCCCAGGTGATTTCGTGAGAGGTGAACTAACAGCAGTTCGACCCTGTTTTGTTTAGACTCAATAGCAGTGTGTCACTACATCAAAGAGAGGCGCCGGGTGAGCGTCATATGCCGGAGCATCACACTTCCCCTCCCATCTGTGGAGACAACAACACCCGTTAATTGTCTGCCACGTGCCCCAAGCCTGTCTCGTACACTACCAGCTCAACACTTCGGTTCTGTTTCTGCAGATCTTCCGGGCGCATGTTGCTCTCAGGAGCAGAATTCGCTATAGCCGTTACTCTGACTCCGAAATGTCCGTCATTTTACGGAACCGCAGTGTCCACTGCCTTCATTTCAGCATTAACTTCTCACTTATACTACGTCTCCCAAGGGATCTCCCTTCATGGCTTCCGACTGAAGCTCCTTAAACAGTCCTCATCTTTTTTGTACATGAAGTACACGTATGTGTCATGTCCTTCGCCTTCCTTGAACTGATCCTGTAATATATTATTCTGAAGCGTGTAAATATTTTACTGCCTCCTTGAACCCCGATAATGAATTTTTTGGGTCCCATGCAGAGAAATGATTTGATAAGGTGAGCAACTACTAGCTTCTGAAGAGGAACTCTACTACACCGATTCGTTATTTAGCTAGTTAATTAGCTGATTTGAGGCTGGTTAGTTTTGCCTTTCCCATGTTTTTCCCCAGAAACTCTGTTTACAAGTTATGAATTCTGCAACGCTATTAATGTTCAGTGCTTACGTTTCCGACTGCTGTACATTTCTTGGAGATAAAGGAGGACAAATATATTTGTTCTGTATTTTTGACTTCGTCATCAAAAATTGTCATACATTCTTGGATTTATTAAGTGAACAAACTCAAGGACCTTGCAAATCAATCATAATCACGGCTGGCAAATGTAGAATTCTCTAAACTGCTCCATCACTTAGTGTGAGGACCTCCATTGCCGCTGAATCCTATCCTGTCTCCAGTCCATTGACTGCAGTCTTCATAACACTGACCATTTAGACTCCGAAGTTGACGCCTGCAAAGTGTGCGCGTCGGCCCAGCAACAGCCGCCATATTTGCGTAAGAGAGTAGACATCGTCAAGTAACTGAAGCCCACGTACCCCGAAATATTCGGTGAAGGCGTTAGCATCATTTATAGAAATCAAGGTTGATGAGTTATGCGTGACATTTAGCACACATTTGCATGGAAAATTTGATTACGAATATCCTAAGGTTTACATGGAAGGATTATACTGAAGATATCCTAAAGACTTTGGGATACGATTACGAGCTCTACTCGGTTGGTTCAAGAGAGGATCCAATGGCGCAATGTTTTGGACACAGTAACAGACGTAAGGGTTCCGTATATATCATGATTTCTCGATAGATTGATTATCGACTTCTGAAGGACTCTTCTCGTTAGAATATGTGGTAAGATATTCATACAACAGATGGCACTAGAGGGCATTTGATATCTGATTAAAATTAGAAATAGAATTCGTAGCTATTTTTCTCATCCTCGAAACGATATACCAATTTACAGCTGAAAGAATTGTCGATAAAACTGGCCGATAAAAAGGCAGAATCCATTTTGAAGCTCTTGCAAGACAGAATTGTAAAAATTCTCCTATGAGCATTGTTGTGCACGTTTCTCTGTATATCCGTCAGCAACTCCAGACGCGCTGAAGGGATTTTCACTCAATCTTGTGCTGGCGAGTGCTGCTAAAATTTGTCGATCAAACCCAGGTTTTCGTTGAAATGAAGCAGTGATGGTCTTGTTGTGTGTCTTTTAAGATCATTTCGGAAATGCCTAAAGCGCGTTTCTCTATATATACTATTTATTGAAGCAAAAACTGTTTTGAACAAGACTTGTTGAGAGAAGGGAATTAGACACTAATGCCCAAGGCAAATGTTGCACATGTCCTACCGCTTAGGAGATGATTAAGCAAGGAACAGCCAGGACCGTTAGGTACCCGTACATTTTATAACCTGAAGATTGCAGTCTTCTGGGATCTGACTCCCTGTAGATCTATTGTAAACCGACGTTTTAGAGGAAAATATCGCCTCCATATTCAGGGTAGAAACATCCGCGAGCGAGGAACCAGCGTGAGCAGGTGTCTGCAGCCACTTTCTCACGCTGGTTCCTCGCTCGCGGATTTTTCCACCCTGAAGATGGAGGCGACATTTTCCTCTGAAACGTCGGTTTACACTAGATCTACACGGCGTCATGTCCCAGAAGACGGCATTATTCATAGTCACCTCCGCGAAAACCTCAAATTGTACATTTCATAACGTGTTTTTTTTTTCGTGTGGAACACTTAGACCGCCATCGCCCTTCGCCTTGGACAGCGGTGAATAGCGTGTCATACGGAGCCTGGCAATTTGCTGAACACAACATACGTCAGCTGCGAACTTCACAGTAAATTCCAAATTATTTTGAATATATCGGCCCTGATGAACACATTTACGTTCGTAGGATTTGAGATCCTCGTAGCGGTGGTTATGAAGAGTTCTTGCCTCTGGAATTTAACGTCATAATATCCGTTGAAACGCAATCGACGTTTCGGGGGAACATGTCGGTTGAATTCTAGCGGACAGCTCGGCGTTATATCCCAGAAGCCAGAACTCTTCGAATTACGGTGGCCTGTAAGTGTGGGCCAGAACCCTTTTGTGTTTACTAGACATCCCCTATGTGAATATCTCTTAAAGTATTGGGAATTAAAAGTGGTAACATTGCCTCAGTCTGCCAGCGGATAAAACTTAAGAAGGATGCGTTAGGTAATACAAAAAAATTATTTAAGAAGACTGCGGTATAGCGAAGAATTTATATTTGTTGAAAATATATAATGGTGGCACAAGGCAGCGTAGTTAGTTGAGGCACTATGCTACAAACCGGAAGGTTGCGGGTTCGAGTCCCGATGCGGTTAATGAATTTTTCAATTGACGTAATCCTTCCAGCCACACTATGGCACTGAGGTCGACTTAGCCTCTAAAAGAAATGAGTACCGGGTATCTGTTACCGGCCTGTTACAGGGATAGCTTTACCTTTTAGCTTACAGATATAACATATTTAAACATAAATGTCCCGTAGTAGGGCAGAACGGTCGTACTTTTACGGTCTAGGCGTTGAATGCATGTAATTTAATAACAATCAAGAAATCGCAGACTGGATTGTTTTTTCCACTGGTCTAAACCATACAATACACTACCTCAGAACCGCTCAATACACTGGCTCAAAAGGACTTACGTCGCCTTGTAGAGAGGCCACCACATCTCTCCTAGCTGAGAGATACCATTCAGGCCGGACTCAGTTTGAACTCTGAGTTTCTCTGTGTACACATGCCTCCACTTTGCTTAGTGCGGGGGTGGAGTCCAGCTGGGTGCACTGGGCACGGCGGCTACTGATTGGCCTATTGTACCTGACCCAGATGATTATGATGATAGAGAATTTTGTGGAATGAAGATTGGCAGGGGAAACCCAAGTACTCGGAGAAAACCCGCCCCAGCGCCACTTTGTCCACCACAAATCCCACTTGACCAGACCTGGGATCGAACCCGGGCCCCCGCGGTGGCATGCCTCCACTTAGTTGCAATTCTGGGAAGTGTATCAGAAATGATGGTTCACGCATAAGAACAGAAGTTTAAGGGTTAGAATAGGAAGATTGTTTTGTGTGGGCAGAGGAAATAAGGGGTAGGAGCTGAACGAAGGGAGAACCAGAGAGTTTGAGGAATGAGGATGAGTAACTTTCCAAAACTTGCCATTGACAAGAAACAAAGATTGATTGCGCAAAAGACGAGTTAAAACTCGCTAGTAGGATTTTTATTATATTGTTCTCCCCCTTTTCCACTTTGCCCCGCCCTCTCACGCACCCCCCCCCCCTTTCGCATGAGGCGTGTCGAACAGGAAGAGAGTGAGGGGCAGTTTGCGAAATTCCAAACTTGGGAATTGCAAGATTGTACACGTCACATTGAGACACGTGCATAAAACTGTTCCCGGGGGAATTGTGCTTATTCGTTCAGTCGGGAATTTGCGCCACACAAAGCAACGGCCAGTATGGCCGTGACTTGTGTGCGTTGCCTTGCAACAAGCGAACCCGCAATGCAAATGTTAAGCAGATAGGACTCGTACACTTGCGCGTCTAAAAGAGTCTCTTACCTAAATCCAGCGGTTCGCTATTTGTTGCCGTAAAACCGGAAGTTAAAGAAAACTTTCTGCCGCTACGTTGTTCTTCACAAAGCCACAGGACCTACATCATATATAGAAGAGCCGAGATAGCGCAGTCGGTATAGCGAGTGTCTGCGGGCTGGTTGATTAACGGGTTGGAGTTCGAGTCCTAGTGGGGGCAAGAATTTTCACTTTTAAATATCGTCCAGACCGGAGCTGGGCCCCACCCAGCCTCCTATCCAATGAGTACCGAGGGTAAAGCGGCCGGGGCGTAAACCTGATCACTCACTTCCAACTATTGTTGAGATCCAGAAAACCTGGGTCTATACATCCATTCTCTCATGCGTCTTCATTATGTGGCGCTTAATTAGTTAGGCACAGGGACAAAGTTACGTTATATTTTTATGTCACATATCGCATCAAAACTTTAAATTTGGCGTCGCTTATGTTCCTCCCACTTCAGAAGTCCGCCCTCCTCCAGTTAGTCATTACTGAGGAAATTGAAACGTAGGAAGTTGGGCTGGCCGGCAGTGGAATAACAGTCGAAAGCAAAAGGATATACCCGTAGACTTTCGGACTCCCACGCAGACACCACGGCAATCTCGTGAACCTATTTTTTCACCTGCCCCAGCGCTACTTTGTCCACCACAAATCCCACTTGACCAGATCCGGGATCGAACCCGGGCCGCCGCGGTGGGAAGCCAGCTACTAACCGCTTGAGCTATGCCGCGGCCTTTCTGAATGTAAGTTCGAATAGCTTATTTCTTGCAATAGTCTAGAGGGGAAATTCCTTAATTTCGATCCAGAATATTATCCAATGGCGGTCATCTTTTTAAGCACAATATTTGTATTCGAGTTCTTAATCAGATGAGTATTATTTTGTCATATGCCAAATGTTTGTGCTACAAGTTGTGATTGAGGAAGTCTGTGAAATTGGATTTCAACTTCAAATACAATGAGAGTTTTACTAGACCGTCAAAGATAGAGTTTTCCCTGTTCTTAACTGATTTAACATTACGCTATGAAGACGTAGGGGGGAGTGGATGTATATATCCACTTATTCTTGATCACATAATTATTTGGAGGTGATTTGTCGGCTCCACAACGCAAGCTATTTACCCCGGGGGAAAAAGCTCCCGGTACACATAGGATAGAAGGGTGGGTGGACCCCAGAACACGTCTGGACAACGTAGAGAGGAGAAAACTTTTGTCCTTACCAGGACTCTAACTCCGACCCCTCGGACGTCCACTCCGTAGCCAGTCGCTATATCGAGTACCCTGATAGAAACAATAATTATGTTCGCAAAATTGTTAATGTAGATTTTTTTCCTTGGCACTACAGCCCCAGTGGGCCTAGGCCTACCTCCATGAACTTCTCCGTTCATTTCGGTTTTTCTAGATCTTCCACATTCGATAGGACTCCTTGGGCGGGTGATCAGCTCGTCGCAAGGCCTCTACCTGTAGACAAACACAGAAAAACGCACACAAACATCCATGCCCTGAGTGGGATTCGAACCCACGATCCCGGCTTCCGAGCGAGCTAAGACAGTACATGCCTTAGACCTCTCGGCTACCGTGACCGGCTGTTAATATAGATTTACCTATGTAAAAATTAATCCTAATTATTTTTGTAGTTTCGGAACTCGAACTTGTGACCATAACAGCGAAATGGCTACGTTTCATGAATTAACTTCTGTTTTGTGTCGAGAACGCATAAGACGAAAACCGCTCAAACCAGGATTCAAACTGTTCAGTGAAACCGAAGCCGGGGTTTCCAGTTGCCATGCAGGGCGTGAGGCAAATGAATGATGGAGTAAGCAAATAAGCGAGCTCTGCTCCGACATTAGAATTCGAAATGAAGTGAGGAGCTAAGTGAGGTAGGGTGGGGGGCGGGGTAGGCATATTAGAGTCATCAATAACATTGTATGCAGTTGACAGACTCGGCTGCCTTCTCATTAGCAAACTTGTGCCTCATAGTGCAGTGTCTCTGGCTGTGAGAGGGGCTGTAGTAGTACTGCACGTATACTGGGTCGCCTCTCAGAAATGGGAACTGCTCTCCGTTTCAAGTCATGTAAAAGAGATCGCAAATTCGTTAAATTCCATGGAATACTGGAGAGCCGGGATAGCTCGGTAAGTATAGCGGCTAGGATACCGGCTGAACGACCGGTGAATCAGATTTCGCTTTCCAGCAGCCCGGTTTCAAGTTTTACACCAGAGACTGACCAATTTGACTGAGAATTTCGTGGTTTCCTTCAGTCGTTTCAGGAAAAGCCACGGTCACTTTCATCGACTTTTTTCCCCTGTTCACCTTTAACGAACCAACGTTCTGTTCGATGCTGCGTGGTCTGAGCTACTGACAGCGTCGTTAAATAAATATCAGTAAACGCAAACAGATAGGGATAGGGATTTCTCCTTCCTCCACATTGTCCGGAGCCTCTCTGCGGCCCACCGGCGATCCTGTCCACGGGGAACGGAGGCCCTCTTCCCAAAGATAAGACGGTCGGAGTGGGAATCTAACCACTTACCGCCATCTAGTGCCAAGATTAAGAATGCATGGAGCTATGGGATGTCGCTGTATGAAGTGACAACCACTTTTTTATTGTTCCGTAAATATTTATTATAGTTCCACAGTACATGGACGCACTTCGGTTTGAAGAACTGAAGACTAATAGCACAGTACTAGCAATATTACTGCTTGCAACACCCACACCACTTTCTCCTCTTAAAAGTCAAAGTCAAAGTCACATTGCGACTGACGGTCAGTCAGTCAGTAAGTCTCGGTGTCGAGCACCCTCCTGGGGCTCATGACCAGATATTTATTACTGTGTGACAGTTACTGTCTTGTTTTTGCGGGGCGCCCTCTCTGATGAGAAGATGGGTCTGTGTTTTGTATATGCTACTGGTCCTTGCCAGCACAATCTTTTTCGAGCCCGAGTCCCTTGGGATTCGTGATCATATTTTACTGTCTCAGATTTGAGACTTCCCCGCCTCCACACGGGAATTCTCTTGAAACCACTATATCTTCCTCTTATATAACATGGTGTCGGACCGCATCGAAAACACGTCGCTGTCCGTATTGTTGTAGGCTTTGCCTAGCAACGGCTGTTCAGTCGCCGTTTCTAAGCAATGTTACTTGCGTTTTCACTGTAACGTTTTCTTTAATATGGGCAGTTCCCACAGAACTATACCCACACTTCCCCATGTATTTGCATGGCATGATGCTTAATTAGACACATGGTCAACTTTACCTTACACCATCGAGTAGAGTCCTCGAGAACCTAGCAGTCTTTCTCGTACTCGTTATTATTCCACGTATATTATGGGTCCCGCAGACTCACAAGAACCCACCGCTGCTGGACTCTATTCCTGGCCAGATTAATGCAAATATAAATGTTTATATCCACGTTAATATTATCCGTCTGTCTAATCCCGGCTCTCCCAAGAGACCTCTTTCCTTGCGTTAATGTAAATACGTCACTGTGCTTAATTAAGTACCGCGTCATGAATTCGGACTCAGAAGTAGAGGTGCGGTCCCTAGCAGGTTGGCTTCATCTCCAGCTTGTAGCTCGTAGCGCAGGGAAACTGCCGCTCATCCCAGTGGGTAGGAGGTTGGACGCACCACTCACCACTCAACAGTCTCTTTACCCGCCAATGACAAACTGAATATGGGGCTGGCCAGATCTTAGGGTGTAGTTACAAAGAGATCAGGCCCTGGAGAGTGCCGTCCTGTATAACTTGTGTGAACCGACGTTTCGGGGGAATGTATCGCTTCCATTTTCAGTCTGCATCCACCTGTTCACGTCTGTTCCTCGCTCGCGGATCTTTCTACCCAGAAGATAGAGGCGATACGTCCCACCGAAACGTCGGTTCACACAACATCTACACGGCTCCACATCCCAGAAGACGACGTTCTTCATACTCACCTCTGTGAAAGCTTAAAATCTTAAACAGATCAGTCCCTGCCAATGTAGCACGTACCGACTCTCTTAACTTAATATGTTGTATGCATTTATGACCTCTCCATGCTTACTACGCGCCCCACCTTCATCATCCGTCTTGGTTTGAACACCATAAGAAGCTTAGTGAAGGTTACAAATTATGAAACTCATCATTAGGGCGTACTGCTGATTCACTTTTCTTCAGCCTCGTGGTTTCTTTTTTACCTCTCTCATAGGTCGAAGTATTCTCGTCAGCATTCTGTTCCCACACGTCATTAGTATGAAGATTTAAGAGCGATAATTAAATGACATGCATGCCCCGACAAATGCATTAGTCCGTTAATTGCCTGTAGTTTCGGCAAGTGATTAATTGTGTGTGAACTTTCTGCGAAATAAGCACTTCTATTTTCAAAATTCATCCACTTTATTGTAATATTACAAGACAATATTTTGGAACTTTTGTGCCATCTATGTGCAACGTCTTTTACTGTTCTTTCTTCGTATTCCTTTCTTGGACACTACATGTTTCGGCCTAACTGGCCACTTTCAGGTGTAGGCCGAAACATGTAGTGTCCAGTAAAGGAATACGAAGAAAAAGTAGTAAACGACGTTGCACTTAGACGGCACAAAAGCTCCGAATTCAGATCTATACAGTGCAACAGGTGCTGAAATATAACATTAGAATGACAAATACACATTTTACGAGCTATTCTACAAGCGTCGGCTGGTCATGGCCGAAATAAGACGGGAACTGCAAAGAGAGAACAGAGTGAAGCTTGAAGCCGGACTTCATTGATGCCGTCTCAGTACAGTGACGTCAGCAGTATAGCGAATCCCTTTACGATCTTCAAGAACGGCTTGAGGAAGTATCCAAAATTTCCTCCGTCCTGTCCATCACGAGCTGGCCCGACGGCTTCTTTAAACGTGGAGGAATTAGTGTACTGCAAGTTTTAATTTCATGTATTATCTGTAACTCAAATAAAAAAACCTCCGTGGCCTGTAGTCCGCAAGCAAGCTATACCGACCGAGCGACCGCCGCCTGTCGGCGAAGTTAGAGCCAACTGAAGGCGCTGAAGAGGGACGTCTGAAAGTGTGGTTTGCCGTTCGAAATTTGTTGCCCTCTGTAGGGTTCCACTCGTCTTGACAAGAAGGGGAGCAGTGAAGAAAATGGGAGCGAATGTCACTGCGTAGAGCTCATTCTGGTGACAGTTTTCCGCATCTCGGTGGCCCCACACCAGAGCAAACCTGTCTGGGCAGGTGCACAGCAAACACGACAGACTGCTCGTGGGTGTAGGGCACTTGTTGCAGAACCTCGATAATGGCCGAATGGTCCTGTGAGTACGCATGGAGAACGTGCAAGGCTTTTAGGGGGCCCATGCAGGGGAGAAAACTTTGCCGAGATTGGGGTCAAATGAAGAGAAGTTCTTTATATATGATACAAAGACGATGCTAAAGTGTGTTGTCGGTGTCTTCCTTCATAAACAAAGGAGCAACCAGATGAAACTTGAACAAATAACCTTTCAGCGTAAATATCCGTGGAGTTCGGATAGGAAGAAATAAAAACAACTCCGTGACTTTAGTCCTCAAGCGAACTATACCGACCGAGAGGCCGCCGATTGCTGGCGAAGTTATTTCCAACTTTAGAGGGTGTCGCGTGGTCAGCGCAAAGAATCCCCCACGGCCGTTAATTTCGGTTTTCTAGACCGGAGCCGCTAGTTTTCCATTCAAGCAGCTGCTGAATTATCCTCACGAGGTTGAGTGGACCACGTTCCAGACCCACTACTCGGATAATCTGGTAGCGCCAAGTATCGAATCCGGGACTTCTGGATCTGTAGCCAGGAACTCTGACCGCTAGACCACAGAGGCAGTCATAGGAAGAAATAAGATACACAAAGATACTGGCAATGAGTAAGGAAATATATTTCACAGCCTTTCGCTGGCTGGATGAGTTCAAGCCGAAAGTACAATGTGCTGTGCTGGGTTAAGCAGAAAGTATATGGAGGGTATTGTGCGCCATAAATTGTACAGTGCCATCAGCTTGTGAGAAAATATTCAACGTGCACTTACTTCTTCTTCTGTATATTGTCAGAATTCCAAGTCACTGGAAATTCATTAAATCTGACAAGTAATGCCTAAATAAGGTAACTGTGTCATATCGCTTGTAAATGCATTCTATTGGGTTGGAAGATTTATATTTCTTTGCCGAAATGTGTTTATTTTATTTCTATTCATGCTTTATTCTTTTCGCGAAATTACAGTTACTCAACGCATATCGTAAGAGGTTTAGACATGATATTGTCACGTGTTGGGTATGTCACGTGACAGATAACTTCACGTGGGTCTCGGGTTTAGCGTATCTTTATTGGACACTCACACTTACACACCTTACAATTATTATCACTTGCAGTATCACTTGACTTCTGGCCCAGTACTCCAATGCGACGTCTCAACTGTCCTTGGCCGCCGCTGGATCTCAACTGTCTCTGGCGGCGGCTATCCCAAGTCTGCCTTCTTCTTGTCTTCTGTCTGTCTTCTTCTATATCGTATGGCGTCTAGGTTCCGACTGTCTTGGCAGATGCCTTCAACCCTTTTTATAACCTCGGCCGCTGCTATGCAATGAAACCTCGTTGTAGTCGTGGAGACTCATCTCCGGGGAGATTCGGCGTTCTCTACGCAACGGCTCACTGTTGGGATTACAATACCGCTATTGTTGCTTCTTATGCAACGGTCTGTTCTAGCGTTTCCACGGAAGAAACACTTCTGGATTCCAAACATGTGACAATATTATGTATTGTATTACACGTTTAAGGAAAACCTACTCTTCGGTTAAGATGGAAGTAATATTGCACAATATTCTCATTCAATTTGGGGTACCTGTGAAACTGGTTGCGCTTTTTGGAATGTGTTTAAGTGAAATCTATAATAAAATCCGTATACTCGTATGTAAATATTTGTACTTTCCTATTCAGAATGGTCTGAAACAATGAGATTTTAAAATCTGCTTTAGAATAGGCCATTGGGAAAGTTCAAGAAAACGAGATGGGACTAACTGAATGGAACACATTAACTTTCGGTCTGTGCTGATGATGTGAGTTTATTGGGAGTTAACATATATAAGTATCACAAAGAGAAACGCAGAAACTCTAAATGATACTAGACATGAGGCTGCTCTAGAAGTACAAAGTGAAAACTAAATACTCCTACATGATGCTGTCTCGTCACCAATACGCATGGCACATTTATAACATAACTTAATGTGTCATTTTTGAATATGTGTCAAATTTAATATATATGGGAATTAAAGTAACAAACAAAATTTGATTCACGAGCAAATGAAGAGCAGATTAAATTCGGGTCTGCTATCTAAAAGCGTAAAGGTTAAAATACACAAAACAATAATTTTGCTTGTAGTTTTGTATGGGTGTGAATCTTGATCTCTGACATTAAGAGAAGGCTGAAGGTACCTCAGATCAGGGTTCTGAGGTGAATATTTGGACCGAAGAAAAATTATATAATAGAGAAATTTACATAATGAGGAGCTCCATAACGATATAGAAAGGGCATGTACGGGTAGCATGCATGGGGGGAGGAATGCAAACAGGGCTTTGGTGGGAAAACCAGAAGGAAAGACACCACTATAAATATTTAGGCGTAGGTGAAACGATATTATTAGGATTGGCGGTGCATGTAGGACACGTGGGAGAGCCGATGAATGCATACAGAATTTTAGTGGGAAAGAAAAAAAAACAGTAAGAAGACCTAAATGTCGGTGAGAGGATAATATTAAAATTAATCTTAGGAAAATGAGAAATAGGATGGGGTGGTATGGATTGGATTCATCTGAATCAAGATAGGGACCAGTGGCGGGCTCTTGTGAAAACGGTAATTAACCTTCGGGTTCCATATAATGTTGGCACATTCTTGAGTAGATGAGCGAGTAATGGCTTCTCGGAAGGGCTCAGTTCCATGGAGTAAGTTTAGTTACTTATTTAAAATTGCGTTTTGTATATTCACCATTCACGACGTTTCGAGAGACTTATTACTGGTTACTTTACTTTTATATTAACGACAAAAGTTGAGATCAAGCCCGGAGCTATTACAGCAGTTAGAGCCCTCTCTGCCAATATTGAAAATGCGAAATCAGTAACAAATCTGTCAGGGCAATGACAGCCGATCACCACACAACGGGAGTAGCTCCAACAGCCAAAAATTCCATAAATATTAGCGAACAAATCATTGTCACAAACCGTTACGGAATCATTTCACTTTAAATCAACATTTTCCCCTCTTAATTAAAAAACTGTGGAAGCTGCAGTATTACAAATAAACAATTTTAATTTTCCAGAAGGAATCCTGTATTTCCAACTGACTTCGTTTAAAGGTAAAGGGTAGTTCTTTTGCAACCATAGCTCTTTTCATCTGCATTTTTTATGTGTATGTTTAGCGGTCGGTGTTTCTTGTTCAAAGCATCATGGGAACCGGGGTGGCGGGCGCTGATTTAACGACCAGCTACTGAAGCTTGATGCGCAGCTCCTTCTGCACCCCCCTCCCCCCTTACTTTGATCTGGAACGGAGATTCAGTAGCAAGCCGCTCCCAGGAATACGTAATCCAAGAAGACGGGTGAAGGAGGACACACATCGCAACTCGCACAAACAGGAAAGAGAGGACAACAGTATATAGCCGCGAGAGATGAAGTTGGGGCAATATTTTAACCTGTTACGGGATGTGGATTCCAGTAGCTTACCTCACTGTATGAGTAATGCTATTATTAATATATTAAACGGATTTGCGACTTCGCTCCACCCCCCATCAACCCTTCCTTCATCCCACTGAAATATACACGTAGATGCTATAAAGCTCTGTTAACGTCAAACTGTTGAAACAGAGGAAGCCTACGAATTTTACTTATAAAATTATAGTCACTGGAGAGAATACCGCTTAGGTCGAGTCCCAAATCCGTATTTTAAAGCCGATTATGGGTTAACTAAGCGCTGAGTACAGAGTATTGAAACATATGTGGGTATTTATAATTTAGTCCTGAAGTCTATGTGTTAGGCATGTTTGAATTCTTTTGCCTTTGGCATGTGTTAACTCTTTAAATTCTTAAATTAATGTAAATAATATTTATAAGCTCTTCACGCATTCATCTCTCTTCCATAGTTGCTACATATCCCGAACTTCTCAATCTCCTTGAATTCATCTTCCTAATATTTAGTGGAGTTGGTCACGGTAGCCGAGCGGTCTAAGGCATAAACTGTCTTCCCTCGCTTACAACACGGGATCGTGGGTTCGAATCCCACACAAGGCATGGATATTTTGTATGTGTTTATTCTGTGTGTGTTGTCTTGTGTTTAGATAGAGGCCTTGAGACGAGCTGATCTCTTGTCCAGGGAGTCCTACCTTCTGTAAAATGATCATAAAATTACAAAATCAGAAGCCAAGGCCCAAGGCGGCTGTAGAGCCAGTGAAAAGAGTTACAGCTCTTGTTATCTTCCTGTCTCTCGTTTCCCTTCAGCCCCTGCTTTCAAGTATCCCCACTCTCAATTAGTACGTGTATTTTCTTCTCTTTTTTTTTCTTGGCACTACAGCCCCAGTGGGCCTAGGCCTACCTACATGAACTTCTCCGTTCACTTCGGTTTTTCTAGGTCTTACACATTCGGTAGGACTCCTTGGGCGGGTGATCAGCTCGTCGCAAGACCTCTACCTGTACACAAACACAGAAAAACGCACACACACAAACTAAACATCTATTCCCTGAGTGGGATTCGAACCCACGATCCCGGTTTCCAGGCGAGCTAAGACAGTGCATGCCTTAGACCGCTCGTCTACCGTGACCGGCCAATTATTTTCTTAGACAGATTAAATTTCACAACCATGAGAACTAACAGATACATACATACTTCTGTATAGGCCTATTATAATCCTTTTTTTCTCTGTAGAAGATGGAAAGATAAACTATTCTGCACCGAATAGTAGCAGATATTTACAGAATTTAATTTGATCTTAGCCAAACTAAATGGGTTAACATAGAGCGAAAATCCTATGTGGAGGAATATTGCGGTGCGACCAAGAGAAAACAGCCCCTTTGGACATGAAATGGACAATATAAGCACAAACAAAGCAATAATATTTGTACGAATTATATTTATATATATATATATTATATTACATTTATATGTTATAACAGCAGTTCCTAAAGCAAATTGCACAGCTTTCTCTGCAAATTCGAGATTAGCTACTAACGTCTTCCAGATTCGAACTGTTACAATTTAAAAGAATTTAATGATCTACAATAATTTCCAAATTGGGACCATAATAAAATATCGGATTATGACTATTTGAATTCCAAAGAATTAGTATTGTCATATGTACGGAGTACGCGTGACGAAAATGACGGGTTCTAGTTCGAATGATTGGATTTATTAACACTTTGGTTAGGAGTTCCCTTAATCACACTTAAATACAGCGCTAGTGCTGATTTACACACTTTCCAGTTCACTGTTGCACACGCACTAGGATTCCCAGTCTTCACTAGCCGTCTCCTGGCAACGGATCTCAACACAGAAACAAGCACTTCAAATCACTATGAAGTCTTCTTGCTATTTCGCCTGCAATCACTCTGGAACCTCGGAACTAAAAATTGTTCAGGACTCACTCCTCCAGCTGACGGCTGACTCGTAACTGTCCTTGAACTAACTCTGTCACTGCATTCACTTCTCTTAGAAGCACTCTGCTCAGACCCTATGGGAAACACCGTCTCTATTGTTGATGACGTCACAGCTTTCATAACACGGTCCGATACGCGGAAATGTGTTTACGTAGCCGTTGCTAGGAAACGGGTTGCATAATCCCCTTGTTCCACCTCTGCTCGGTGCGGACGACATAGAAAACACAGCCTCATCTATTGTTGTGTGTTGGACCATGTTTACAGAGCTGTTGCCTGGCAACGATTTGATGAAATCTGTTGCAGTATATTTCTATTTCTTCACTTCCTCCTTATTAATACACTAATATAGAAGTTATATTTCCTGATATGAAATAATTCAATTACTACATAATCATGAAAGAACATTTTGAAAAGTATGAGAGTGTACTGTTTGCTGTTACTATGTATTAGAAGTGATTCTTATCAGCATTACATCCTCTTGGCTGAACTCTTTACAATGTCTTTTCTCAGAGGAGGCTCAGGATGTGCAATGTTGGTTCGTAAACATAATGCAGATGTTAGGAAACAACTGGGAACAACAGACACGAATGTGCCCAACACAATAAAATAGGACTGTCTAGGGCATGGCTAGAATGATAAGCAAGAACGTCTGAAATAGATTCGGGGAGCTGCTCTTTCAGTGGAGCTGACAGCTGCAACTCGCCAAGTACAGTGTTACTTTACGATGCTCTGTTAAAACTCTAATGAAATTTCCACTTCTTTAAGAGAGGGGTAACTTCTTGACTAGCTCAGCAACTGTCACATTCTCAAGAACAATTCTGCTTTTAACACTCACAAGCATTATTACGTAAAACTGTCGAAGATATTCACATGAAAAGACAAACCCTCCGGGGAGTTCTTGAAAATTGCATGCCAATATATATTGAAAAGGAACAATTTGCAAAGAATGTATGTTCAACAGAGAAATTCAGAAACCTCGTGAGCTTTGCGATCAGACTAATTAAGCAGAAATGTAATGAACTATATTAAAATTTGATATGTACTGCTCAAACAATAGCGACATCTTACGTATATGTTTATCCTCTATTACATCCCTCAGTCTAAATTTCTGCATCTGAATTTCATCTCATCCCTTCTTGTCTCTTCGTTATCTTAGTCTTTCTACCCCTATGGAATGCATCCGGTTGCGTGATCAAACTAATCAACTATCATGTCCCGTCTAACGCAACACACAGAATGTGTAACATTCAATACTTTTATTAAAATCGCAACATGTTTCAACCATTTTATCTGGCCCTCATCAGGTGAATACAAATGCTTGACAAGTGCTGTATTGAACTGCAAAACGCTTTACACCTCATATGGGCCCATATCTACAATGATTTCTGTTTGATGACAGTATTGGCATCAGACAAACAGTCTAAGCTACACAGTTCAAGGGTAAAGACAGTAGGCTAGTTAGGCTAGCGAACATCCATCAGTCCATTCTTAAGCGTCACACGTTCCCACCTTCGCTACCCAACACCCAGCAACAGGTGGAATGTTAGACTGACTATTAGATTCACGTATCGAAATCCTTAAATAAAAATATTGTGTCATGTAGACCTCTTGCTAGTCAACGACAGCAAAATAATAAATACTTCAAAATTAGAATATAAGTTACCATGTGCGGGAAACAGAAAATGAACATACTGTCACGTTTCAAGGTTTCCTTTATCTTTGCCGCTGAACATGTATTATACAGTATTAGGCTCCAAAAGTGATTGGTTGATTGATTGATTTGTGGGTCCTTGGTATATTCGACTATAAGCCCTAATTATTATACGTACTTCTATGTCAGCATACTAAAATCCAAAATTAATAACGACATAAACTTAGGGTGCCTAGCTCTGCTTTATTTACGGGCTTCTTCGACAATAGATGCAGTGTGGTGTTCGGTTCGAATCTCTTCCGAGACACTGGATATCCTTACAGATTTTTTGTGGTATTCCTCAGAGCCTCCAGGCAAATGTAGGAATACTGATTCTATTAGGCCACTTCAGCCAAAACCTTTTCAAATTCATCATTCGTCAATCACATTACTAGTCGAAGTTAGTCTAAATATTGATCGAAACAAAAGTGAGCTCCCGTAAATCTTTCGTTTGCTTCTGTTCTCGTCGACTAAAATGTACTCTGAAATCCTGTGTTACATGAAATCGAGGATCAAGCTCTGCTTGCTACCTGCTTCATACTGGTTTTTGTTTAGCTTCTTATTCGACCCTGAAAAATAGACGACAACGGTTGATTTTCAGTTGACTATATGACGTTGCATTCCAGAAGATAGAACTCTTCAACATTCTTATAAAATGAATCTCCGTGGCTTGTAGTCCGCAAGCGAACTATACCGACCGAGCGACCGCCGCTTTTCGGCGAAGTTAGTGCCAACTTTTGCGGATAGATGGTGTCGCGTGAAAAGCGCACTAACTTTACCGACAAGCAGCGGTCTCTCGGTCGTTATAGTTCGCTTGCGGATTAAAACCACGGAGTATTTTGTTTGTTTTATAACATATCGGTGCTTGTAACTTGCGGAAAACTAGTCCTTTTTCACACTGAACAGAAGATCTGATCTATATTCATAAGAAACTTTTACACTTCATTCTCAGTCTCTGTCTAGTCACCATTTTGATTAACCTCAGATTAAATTCACTTTTACATTTTCGTGTGTTATTTTAGTACTTTCTACTGCAAGAGGTAGTACACAAACATATAGGCTAACATAAGCAAGAAACAAACCAATCCGGGTATCGAAGGTGGCACCTGAAGCGTTTCAGATGCAGTATGAATTTGTAGAAAATGAGATGAACTGTACTTAGTGGGCGTCCGCTGGCTCATTTTGACAGAGACATAGGCCCAAGATGGCGGCGGAGGACGGCTAGTTGATCCCCTCGGGAGACCGTAGTCGTCTCCGCTCCAGATAACCTTTACCAGGGCTCCACTGGACCGCGAAATAAAGAAAAGTGAAAAGAAAATCCCCTTCCCCTTCCCCCGGCCTTCTCACGTGCTCCGCCCCTTCCTTTTTTGTTAACCCGGATGTGTTCATATTTCAGTGGCAAGACGGAGAAATATCCATATTGGCTGCTGTTGATAGCAAGATGACAGTGAATATTGTGAGTGAAAGGAGAAGAAAACATAATATTACGCACTTAAAGCGAGCAAATTTATATTCGAAATTCCAAGAGTAAAAAACTCTAAACCCATAGTATACTAAATTCAGGCAAGAGAAATGAGAGATGCGAATATGAACCTTCTGTTATATGTTATCAAGTTTTATTTTTTTTAATTCGCTTAGTGGAAGGTGGAGTCCAACTGGGTCCACTCGGCACGGCGGCCACTGATTGGCCTATTGTAGCCTGTCCTGGGTGATTATGATGATGGAGAATTTGGTGGAATGAAGATTGACAGGGGAAACCGAAGTACTCTAAGAAAACCCGCCCCAGCGCCACTTTGTCCACCACAAATCCCACTTGACCAGACCCGGGATCGAACCCGGGCCGCCGCGGTGGGAAGACAGCGACTAACCGCTTTAGCTTTGGCGCGGCCTTTATTAAGGCTTACTCGAATTGAAAGCCAGTATAGCGACCAGGCTCCGGATTGGACGACCGAGGTTTATGGATTCAATTTCCTATATGGACAAGAGACTTTACTCTTCTCTGTAACTTCCAAATTAGTTCTAGGGCCCTCCCAGTCTCCTACACAATGAGTACAGGGTGCTCTGCAACATATGTTGCTGGTGCTGAGGATATTTGGGCGCAGGGTGAATAAAGCAACGGAAGAGAAGGGAACACTTCATAACATGTAGATTCATAATTTGTGCTCCACGCCAAATACCATTGGAATGACAAGTCAAGGAGGATAAATTCGCCAGAGCGTGTAATAGGTCCGGAAGAAATTAGGCCAGGATACCGCAGGAGTAGATTGTGGTGATAATAATTGTTAAAAACGTTAAAGCAAGGACGGGACATATCGGAAATTCCTAAAAAATTATAGCCAGAAAAGCTGAAGGAAAGAGAGCACTTGGAAGACTTAGATGTAGAAGGAAGAATGATATTAAAGTGTATCTTAAAGACAGAGGGTGAAAGGATGTGGACTGGATTCTTCCATATAAAGATGGAGACTAGTGGCGAGTTCTGTGAAAATGGCACTGAATCTTTTTCATAAAAGGGAGGGAACTTCTTGAATAGCTCTGTAAATGTTAGTTACTCACGAAGAACTTTGCCACTTGAAGTTTCCTGTTCCGTTAAATACGGTATGAGGGTATGAACTGGGTCTGGGTTAGGTTAATTTCCGTTAAGTGTTTGACCGAGGGGCCCAGAAGTCAGCACACGGTTTCGTTACGTCTCGCGGTGTCGTTTACACCCTCGCTTCGGAGATCGAACATGCGATCCTCCCAATAAGAAGACTTGTCCTCTCATTAGTCCTCCAATAAGCAATCTGCGTTTTCATTGGATAAAAATGAGCACGCCACGGTTTACAAATTTTAAGTCGGGGTGTCCAAAACGACGCGTTAAATACTCGAATCGAAAAATCAGGCTTTTGTCACGTTCGGGAATGTGGCCGTGACACTGGACTTGACTTATTGGCCATGTCCAGTGTCAGGTCTGGAGTTTCTCAATTCCAGAATTCTGTCGAGATGAACGAGGAAGTTCCATTCGAGGTTCACAGTTCCTTACGTTTCTGCCGTCTCAGTGATTCATCTAATGGTTTTCTAGAATGTTCCCTTGAGGGACACACACGGCCGCAGACTCCTGGTTAGATAGCTTCTGCGGTCCCGCCTCCCTCCGTATTGACAACGTTCGTATTTTTCTAAATTATGGGGGTGTCTCACCAAGCATCGTGGTGGGCTGGGCTTGTTCAGTTACTAGAAGTCCCACTTCGAAACCGCACGATGGAGTGGAGGTACGGCTTCAGGCGGTGGCTGGGTTAGCCACTTCGGAAGAATAAGGGGGACCCACTGTGCAGGAAGCTGGGTTGGGTCAGAGACTAGTCAGGATGTGGCGACATAGAAGAAAATTCTACTTCTGGCCCGTTATCTAGCTTGTTGCTGTAACTATAAGACAATTCTTATATAAGCGAACATATACCGGCCATGTTGGATGTGATAGACGCATAGAAGAATTTAATCGGATAAGCAAAGAGGTGAGCGCCCTGCAGGGTAGGTAATAAACGGCTTTTGTGATTGAGTAGTTCTGATTATGTGGACTGGACAGTACAGGTTAAGTATCAGACAATAATAAAATAAAATAGTTTTGTGCATAGACATGTGTCGTGGTAATCAGAACACATTGATTTTCATTCCTAAAATTCCAATTATTCTGTAAATATTCCCAATGTGCACACTACACTTGTATTCAGGCGTTTCACTGTTAAAATTGTGGCTATCTTATCGGTCATCCTCTGAAATTTCTCGTGGTTCTTCCCATACAGGTGACAGATCTACATGAAATATGATTTCCTTAAAAATCTATTCCTGCTTTTCATTCATGATCATTTTTGTTTCTCATCAAACGCTATGTAACCTATGTAACTATGTATGTAACCTATGTAACTGAAACATCGTTGCTAAATGTCCTAAGGATCACTCAGTATAACCACTCTAAAATTTATCGGATTGGAGCCAGCATGAGACATTAGCAACACGGTTCGCATGTAGCCTGACCTGCTGGCCATGTGCTACGAATCTGTTACCGCCTCACAACACCGCAGGGACAGCGAGAGGAATTTGCTTGCTTCAGTCACAAGAGCTCTTCTCCGTGACACATCTCACGGCGTGGAACCCCTGGAGGCTCACGTGTGGAACAGATTTCTGCTCGCACGCAAGGAGATGTACTGCCATTACAGGAGATACGTATCTGTCCCCTGCTTCCATCCACATTGTAGGCCCCTCTCAGCTGTGACATGTCTTGCTTCTTGTGGAAGAGGGCGCTCTGAGACCAGATCTCGCTTGAAGTACTCGGAACATACATTCCTCAAGATAATGTACTTTTGACACAATTTCTACATAAATCACATTGTCAGAGTTATACCACGTGATGGTACCATCACCGTTACTCTTAGGCTCTGCAAGATGTACGAGGCCTCCGTCCATAACTCTCTGTTAATCTGACTCGAGAAATAGCGAGCAGGGGGTGAGCAGTGACGAGCATAACCCCCCCCTCCCCAATCCACATTAAGCGTAAATTTTGTAAAGAAATGATTAATAAATAATGTTGACAAAGTTGATTAGTCCTTAAGGTAATTATTACTTTGTTCTCTAGTTTTACATTTTAACGCTTATGTTAGTCCTGCAAAGATATCTGCACGAAACTTAATGCAGCACTTTGGGACAGGTGGTTTTCTGATTAGCTACGAGATTTAAGTTCCAGTTCTAGAGGCATGTATCGATAAGTTTTATCCCTTAATTTATGAACTTGGAAGAATTAATCCTATAATGTTGTGGTTTCACTCACTCACTCATTCATGGAACTGAGCCCTTCTGGAGGAGCTGCCAACTGTGCATCTACTCAAGAATTTCCCAGAATTCTATGGAACCCGAAGGTTCATTGTCGTGTTCACAAGAACATTCCACTGGTCTCTATCCTGAGCCAGATCAATCCAATCCATACCATCCCATTCTATCTCTCAAAGATCCATTTTAATATTGTTCACCCAGCTACGTCTTGTTCTTCCTAGTGGTCTCCTTCCTTCTGGCTTTCCCACCAATATATATGCATCCCTCTTCTCCGCCATTCGTGCTACATTCCCCGCCCATCTCACCCTCCTTAACTTGATCATTCTAATTATACTTGGAGAAGGGTACAAGTTATGAAGCTCCTCATTATGTAATTTTCTTCAACCTCCTGTCACTTCATCTCTCTACGGTCCAAATATTCTCCTCAACACCCTGTTCTCAAACAGCCTCAGTCTATGTTCCTCCCTAAAATCAGAGACCAGATTTAACACCCATACAGAACCACGGGCAAAATTATAGTTCTGTATTTTCTAATATTTATGTTTTTATACAGAAGACGAAAATACAAAAGGTTCTGGACTGGATGGCAGAAAGCCTTATCCTAGTTCAGTCTCCTCTAATTTCCTCCTGAATCAAGTTTTGATTTGTTATCATCGTTCCCAAATATCTGAACTGTGCCACGTTTTAAAAAAAAATCTGTCGGTTATCTCTGTGTCATGATTATGCCCTGAATTTTGGTGATGAGACAGCAACATGTACTTAGTCTTAATGTTGTGGTTTATAATATAAAATTAACAGTTAAACTTTTAAGGTTACAAACACGGTCTATAAACATAAAAATACTCAAAGTTACTAGGAGAGCTGCGGGAAAAAGAACAGTTACAGTGTACGTTGTAGCACATACAAAATTGCATTCCTATATGTTTCATTGCCATGCACGTAGAAAGCCAGCAGCAGTCACACAGGATTCTTTGGGTACAATGTAACCAGCAACAAACTTAAGTGAAATAAACATTTAGGAAAGAAATTTGTTAATGAAGAAATTAAATTAAAGTTTTAACATGTAGGTAAAGGTAAAGCTATCCCTGTAACAGGCCGTGAAATCACATAGGGTAGACGTAGAGGATCCCACATTTTCTGGACAATCGGCTCAGAGACGGTGGTAAGGTTGTCAGCCTTACGCGCCGGTGCTCTTTACCCCAGGAAGATTTCTGGTACTCATTTCTGTTAGAGGTTGAGTCGACCCCAGGGCCATAGTGCGGCTGGAACGATTAGGTCAATTGAAAAAATCCACCTCTTCGGGACTCGAACCCGCAACCTCCTGCTTGTAGTATTGTGTCTCAACCAACTACGCTACCGCGTGCCACCTTTAACATATAGAGATAGCAAATATTAATACATACGAAATAATAGTCGACAGCGAAGTAAAGGTTATAAGAAATACTAATATTGAAGAATGCTGAGTAAATGTGAGATCAACGGTGCAAGATGCGGCGAAGTTATCATAAGCTGATCCACCTGACAATTCTTACTTGGACATAGTAGAGTTTCTCTACTTGGGTGTAACAGCACTACTGTTCATGACATTTGTGTGGGTAATGCTTCTGCTTTGTATTTTAAAAAATTTGGGTTCAATTCTCGGACCCGGACTAGAGATATCCTAGCTGAGACCTTTCTTGGTTTTACTCGAGCCTTCCAGACAAGTTCTAGGAGAGTACTTGGANCGAAGTACTCGGAGAAAATCCGCCCCAGCGCCACTTTGTCCGCCACAAATCCCACTTGACCAGACACCGGGATCGAACTNCCAGTCGACACTAAATTATTTAAACTATCAATGACGCCGCTAAACAAACCGCAGCTATGTACACTAATGTTGGCAGTTTCGCGGGTTTGGAGCGCAGATNCTTTGTTTATAACGGGGTACTAATACCGTCTCTTTATATGCTTATAGCCTGTGACCTGCTACATTTTCGCTATTCCGTTAATTATAAAACTATTGTCGATCACGCAAAAAGACATTGAAAATTTGTGCTTTATTTTCAGTACATATGTTAGCCGATCGCAGTGGCTTTGCAGTCTAGGGCATGAACCGTCTTCGAGTGCTTTAACATTGGGATCATGGGTTCTAATCCCTCTAGATGCATCGATGTCTGTGTGCCNATATTATTATATATTTTTTAAGAAAATAAAATAAATTTTACAATAAAAATTTTGAATCTTTTACTGTGTATTTTAGCGATGAGTCTGATATTAAACAAGATGTGTGATCTACAGTCAGAAGACATAAAAAGTAGTGAGTGATACGGAATAATATACACATTCAATATGGCGATATAAATGCAATGTTTCCGAATGAGTGTGAATATTCAGAGGACAAGAAATGATTGCTGTTGCTAACACTAGTTGTGAGCGACTATGGACTGTAATATCTGTTGAGATTAAGGAGCAGATGGAAGAGCGTGTCCACACTAACAGAATAAGCTTCAACGAAATTGAAGGAATTTTTTTTTAGAAGCAACATCAAGGAACATTTTATTATGATTGAATTAGGAAGTAGTATAGCATTGAACGATACAGTCCCACTGAGAGGCAGTCCGATTATTTCAACAAAACGATTTACTGACTTGTCCTCACCAAATACAATTAATGACTAAGTCAAGGAGGTTAAGATAGGACGGGTGTGTAGCACGATTTGGGAGAAGGTGAATACATACAAGATTTCAGTTGGAAAGCCAGAAGGATAGAGCCAATTGGGAAGAACTAGACGTAGATGGGAGGATAATATTAACATGGATCTTGCAGAAGTGAGATAAGGTAGTATGGACTGGGTTGATCTGGTTCAGCATAGGGACGTGGAGGGACTTATGAGCACGATACTGAACCTTCGGGTTCCATGAAATGTTGGGAAGCTGAAGCAATTGCGAGTTCCCAGGAAGCTCCGAGCGCCGTGCAATTAGTTTTAGTTTAGTTACGTAACGGCTGTAGGACTTTCCTTTTTGTCGGATCTTGTAATAAATTGCATTTACTGTTGGATTTATAGTGTAATTCTAATGATGTAGGTACAGATACTAAGAAGAACGGACGAACGCAAACTGAACCGTGTCGCAGCCATTTCCCTACATGCTTTTTCCTACGTCTTGGCGGGCGCAGTGCTTGTAGTTGTTTCTTCACTGAACCTGCTTTAATAACTTTATATACTTTATTTCCGCAGCACAGTATAATTAAGACAGTACATACGACATACGATGCCATCTTCGTGTTGGGGGTAGAGTGTAGNAACCTCTGCCTTTTGTAGCGGGATGGGGGGTGGAGTCCAGCTGGGTGCACTCGGCACGGCGGCCACTGATTGGCCTATAGTAGCCTGCCACGGGTGATTATGATAACGGAGCATTTGGTGGAATAAAGATTGGCAGGGGAAACCGAAGTACTCGGAGAAAATCCGCCCCAGCGCCACTTTGTCCGCCACAAATCCCACTTGACCAGACACCGGGATCGA